>NW_011948427.1:3638329-3674243 GCF_000503995.2 Ceratosolen solmsi marchali | reverse complement strand
CATTCTGACATTAGATAAAACAATGCTTTAATAAACATAAAACATTTAATATTAATATTAAAAATAGTTGCGCGTGTGCTTATATTTATTATGGCAATATTTTATAAATCAGCTTATTACGTGTCGTTCAATTTAGATTAATAATAGCGACGAAAATAATAAGGCGTAAAAAGAAAAAAAAGTGAGCAAAAGAAAAAAAAAATTGTCCATACTTATCAAAACCTCGTAAACAGCCTCTTAATCTCGGATTGGTCTCAATATCTCGTCCAAGGTGCCATAATGTCACGAATCTGTTAAATGCATCGATTTTCTTTTCCATACTCTCGTTCATCAGTGCCAAACCAATTGCATCCTCCACTGCGTCACAAGAATCATCCAGTGCATGATGTAATTCGTGCAAAAGCTCGACACATCGTATTCGAAACTTATGTACAGGTAGTTCACCAAGATGATTCCATAATCTATGTGCCAGCATCTGCAATTACAAAATCACCACGATTTTTTTAATCACTTTCTTTAAGTTAACATTTTGGTAAAATCAATCTTACGTAACAATATCGTTACGTAAAATTAATTATTGCGCGAACTTTATCAAATAATCGGATGTAATATTATTATAGACATTTTTTTTAAATCACTTCGAAGAAAAAACGGTTATCATTATCATTTACAGAAAAATATTTTGATACATACCGTGTAGAAGAGTACCGCCTATCAATTTTAAGCTTTTTTTTTTTTTTTTTTTTTTTTTCGTTAATTTTAATCAATTTCTTAAGTAAAAGTTTCATTCCATTATTAAGATAAGTTCGTTCAAAACACTAAATATATAAATATATATTTGTAGTCAGTGTATTAAATTTATGTTGTACATTCGTAATGTATTAATGCAAGTAGTAATAATACCATTAAATTGAAAAAAATAAAATAAAATAGTCGAATACATTTGTCATTTTTAAAAATTATATACGCATATGAACATTCGCGAAAATCGTAAAAATTTTGAAGGTTATTAAAAAAATATATATATATATATAAAACAGATCAAATAAAAATTGCCCGCTATTTAAAATACTCTCATTATTATTCTTCAATGTAATGGTAATTTTTAAAGAACGAAGCACTGTTTTTTTTATTTTTATTTATTTATTTTTTTATTTGCCAAGCGTCGCCTGACATAAAGTTGGGCAAAAAAATATTGCGGACGTACTTGAAAGACGTCGGTGTAATTTTTGAGATACGTTATGTGCCACTGCTTGAGCAGGGGCACAATGACGACAGTTGTGACACCTTCTCCATGAGTCTGTCTAGCAGAATCGCTGTGCGCCTTCGACAATGCAATAAGATCCAGAAGTGTGGCAATGCTCGTGAGTTGCAGGGATGGCTGCACATTTAGCCAACAGCTGCAAACGATCAAGACCTTCAACCATTTCGGCAGATTGGCGTTATCCCGTGGCTCTTCCTCCTCCAATAAGCCGTCACCCGGTAAGAAATACGTCGGGAAGGTGGACAACTCGACGAGTAAACTCGATGCTACTCTCAATACCTCTTCCCAATACGATGAATCTATCGATTCCACGTAGGGATACACAAGATATCCTTGAATAGAGAGAGAGAGAGAGAGAAAGAAGAATCTTTGCTTTTAACATTATTTATTACATTGAGTAATTATAGTTAAAAAAAAAAATACATGAAATTTTAAATATTTATTTCCATAAATTTAAAAATACTTGATTATCCGGTATAATGAACTTTATTATTTGTTTTTTTTTCTTGCAATTATTAAAAAATATTAAAAAAAAATAAATAAATACGTAGACATAAATATAAATGTTGTATATACTATCTATATCGTGTATTATTTAGAAAATAATCTTGAAAACTTTATGAATCGTTAAAATTTTAAGATTATAAAGGCTGATTTTCACAAATGACAGTTTGATAAAAGAACATAAAATAGTATTACCTTTTTTGCAATTTTCGCACAGTCTTATCTTTTTCACTTATCGGTATACTTATTTACCAATTGCGATTAACTTTGGCTTTAAAAATGATTAAAAGAACTTTTAGAAATACTTTATATACTATTGTAATCTACTCGCGCGATAAAAAAAAATCAATATAGATTGAGTTGATATAAAATAATTTATAAGATTCTTAGTCAATGGGGATTTCGTACATCTGTCGATCGTATCTAATATATATTATCAAAGTCTAGTCGAGATCGTTGATACATTTATTTTCATGATATGACACATTAACTTTTCGCATTGAATTTGTTTAATAAACTGCTGAGTACTTAATCAGTTATGTCATATAAAGTGGAGCTTTTATGTATTTAATGTAAAATACGTAAGTTCGAGGATTAAAGAGGGATGACTAGTAACATTACTAAATTCTATTTTTAAAATGTTATGTATAGACAAACAAGATATTGTTGTTAAGATGTTAAGATGTTTATTGTTAAAAATTAAAAGTGAATCATTGATAATCTATTCTTATTGTTATTATCTATTAAATCATTATGGAAATTAAGGAAAGCTCATATCTCATAAATATACACATCCAATATGAATATTATTCTACATTTAATCAAATGGTATAATTATGAACTTATGAAGTTGATTTATGTGCATTTTGTTTTCTATATGCTGGTAGCATGTGCGTAATGTTGGAATAAAAATTGATAATTGAAAAATATCATGTTCAATAAAATCAAAAATTTTTCTTAATCAAAATGTATCTGATCAATATTTCTCACGATTAGTATATACAACATATTCTAAAAAAAAAAAAAAAAGACATGCGTCTTAACTATTACTTAAACTCATTACTTAAACTGATCACAAATTAATCACAAAGAAAACCAGCCCATAAATTCAAATAAATATGGAATATTTAAAAAATTCAATGTAAACTATTATTACGTAGGGTCGAGGTAGACGATTATAACTTACCCTTTGGTTCAATTTCCGACGGAGATGGTGAATTTTGATTATATACTTTCAAATCCTCAGGGTCAAGCTTTGATTTCAACAATTTCTCCAGATGCCTCGTACGCTCGTCAAAGCTTTCCTTACACGAAGGCATTCTCAAGCAACCAAAATGATACTCATAATCACTTAGTCTTGGCACAGACATGTTATCTTCAAGAACGCGACGGATAATGAATTTAACATAAAATTTCTCGTACAAACGCAGGCATTTTTCCAACATAGAGTGCTGGATCTGCTGAGCCGGGGATGGGCCTCGACTCACCGAATTAAGGGAACACATCGATGATGCATCCCTCGCACCGAAGGTAGTCTTTCCGTCCGCGCTTAAACCTAGACTGGCGGTATCAATCTGATAATCACTGCTGTTTAAGTCCTCCAAACTCTTGTTACGGCTCATGGAGCTTGGGGACTTTGCGTCTTCGCTAACGATAACGGAAATGCTGCTTACGTCCACCTGAATTGAATAGGCATCCGATAGTTTAGACGTGCTCTTGCTTGATTTTTTCTTCGTCTTTTTGTCGTTCTTCTTAGGAGCACCGCTCGAATTGGCACGCCTTCTTGGGCTAAGAAACCAAATACATAATGGTTTGTTTCAAAATATTTAAAGGCTATCGATAATTAAGCGGATAAATAGGTTGAAAATTTACCTAGGGCTACGATCCGATAAATTATGGGTCAATTCGACAGCGGTGGGTTTATTTAATTTACTGTCCGACTGACTCTTTTCCAAGGGAATTGCAGCCAAACCACTTTCGATGGGTAATGCGGTCCCATTTGAATCTAATTTCATCTCGCCGCTTTCTGACTTTTCAACCGTTGAATTTGCTGAGACGGCTGGTTGTACTTTCGACAGAATTTTTCCACATAGCTTCAAACTCATGGTTATTTCCATGGGTAGTAAAAAATTTATGCAATTTGAGAGTTTATCGATGATGCTGTGAAAGAGGCTGAATTCACGAAAAGAAACAGAAAATAATTCTTTTTAAAACACTTACGATCAATCCCACGTATATGCTGAATTTATTCATTTGAGAAAATGGAAAATGTATATAAAATTCAAGAAGAATATAATTAATATATACAAAATAAGTATAAAAATCTCATTTTCAATATAACCTCATTATATATTGCATATTAAGCATATCATTTTGTTTATTTAAATGTAATTTAAAATCATTATATATATATATATATAAGAAAAAAGTTATTTTTATTAAAATAAAAAGTAATATATTTTAATCCTCGATAATTAATATTGTTTTGAAAGCCGTTGATTAACAAATTAAATAAAATAAAAAATGTTTTTTATTATATTCACATATTTTTAATAATTATTAATTATAAAAATTATTTTAAATTTTTCGTAATGCATAATTTGAAAATTAAATACATAAATTTAAAATAATTTATGTATATTTTGTTTATTGAAGAAAAATTTATTATAAAAGCTAAAGCTTATATTAAAGTATGTCCATAAATTTTAATCTACATTACTTATCAATGGCTTATAACTTTTTAGAATAAAATTATTAATAATGCATTTTTACATTTATAAAATGAATAATTATTGTGAATATAAATAGATTTTGAGATTACGTTTATAGATTTATATTTAATGCATGGAGGGACAGATACTTATAATCTCGATAAAAACTTATTTCATATTAATTAATTTAATAGAATTTACAATTTATAATTATTTAGAATTACATTTGTGCTTGCTATCTATAATGTTTATATTATCTACAATCTTCATTAAGATCGTAATTAAGATTAATGATACCGTTTACTGATTTATTTTATTTATGTTATAATTTAGTTTATAATTTCAAATTAATGTGGCAAATGAAATGCTCTGGCAATGAAAGTTACGTTATTAAATGAAGAAAGTCAATGGCTTGCCTCGGTAAATGCTCGGATGGTGTATCTATAAATGCATCGAGAGAGACAGTCTCGAGTAAAAACTCGGTTAGCATGCAGATTTCCACCAGCGATGGCAAGCCACTACCGACTTCTTTGACCATCGGTTTTTGCTTTTCCTGCCATTGGCATAATCCTCTATTGCTGTTAATTTTTTCACAAGCTTTCTCAAATAAATAGCCGCAGTGTATCCATACATATTGTGGCTCCAAAGTCGAAAATAACAGATTCACAGATTTTATCACTTCGCTTGATTTAGAATGTTTACTCGTTATGGAACAGGCGTTATAAAATGTTCTAAAAATATATTAAATTAAAACTGTTGCGTAATAATCGTCCAACGATTATTTCATTAATTTAATTATTGTCAATGCAATCCTATTATTCATATGGCATGTTATTCTATGTAGCTACAAAAATATATCTATACCGAATTACCAATGTCTTATTACATTATTTTACAGAATGCATGTAAATAGGAGATAATTTTACGAGACAATAGTGTGATGTAATACGAAATGAGAGTTAAAAATGGAAACTATAGAAAAAATATTGAATGCAAAATAATATATTAAAAGTGTGTAAATGTAATCATGTATTGATATTATTTTTATAGCTCTTATTATAGATAAAAAAAATATTTATTGGTCTTTCAATAAGCAGCGATAAATATGCTCTAATATTAATTTTTTGCTCACCTATAAACTTCGTATAGAATATCATCGAGAATAACAGGACCTATATCGGGCTTATCCAATAAGGAAATCAAAATTCTATAAGGTTTTAAATCCTGGGGATTATCGTTACAAATGGTTTTTAAAGTCGACTTAATTGCATCTATTAGCATGTCCTTGGAGTAAACGTCGAAATACGCAGTTGAAGTTTCATTTGTGCCACGGTCTTCCTTTTTCTTTAAAATTGACGTATTCACTTCAGTACCCAACAACCATGCAAACAGTCGTCTACAAAAAAGAGATATCAAACAAATTTCATAAAATTCGATCGATCGACCACCCTTATTTTTTTAGCATAAATACAGAAATCGGTCTTGTGTACCTATTTAAGCTCATGTCACGTCGCAATATTGTAGTTAAAGCAGCGGTAAGTATATTAACCATATCTTTCCTCGACAATTGACTATTATGCACAGGAAAACCAACAAGCAATAAATCTAAAGCACTTCTCTGAACTAATACAGAACTATCTTGAACCCCAGCACATAACGCGGAGACCTGTTCTCAAGATATTTTTCTTTTAATATTTAAACTTTATTGTTTATTGTAAGCAAGTGTGATAGTATATAATGAAATTGTCGATGACATAGAGTGATTTAATTAAGTTTAAATAAACATTTAACAATTATGAAATTTATATTTAACAAAAAAATATAATATAACTATTTAAATCGACGTAACTGTCCATCAAGTAAATAAACATTTTTTCCATTAAATGAACTATAAATGAAATGGAAAGGAAAATAAGATAGATAATTACTAAAGATACTGTGAATACGTAGATAAGTGTATGAATCATTATTAATCGTATTCTTATACTATTGGTTTTATCTAAGATAACATTGTAAAAGAATATTGAAATTGACCTTAAAATCATTAAATTAAATTAATTATTATTCAAACTCATCGGCCACTTTCATGCAAATTCAGTCTTATATTTTAATTTTGTATAGTGATAAGAGAATATCTAAATGCTGCTTCATAAGCCTATCGATACAAAGAAAGAACAAACACTGTGAATTTCATTTTCTAATCTAATTATTAGCAAATATCTTACCATAATATCGACATTAGTCCCCATTATATAAAGTTGGTCTTCCATTGGTAGCTTTTTATGAAAATGTGTTAATGCAAATGAAATTGCTGGCAACCTTATTCCAGAATTAGAAGCTAGACAGTCCCATAAACATGCATAAAAGTGTTCAGGACCTACACCGTCGCAAACTTTTTCTAACAATGAATTAGTCCTGTCAAAATGATCGGAACCTTCTTCTAATCCTGGAAGAACACCACTGAGAAAACCACTCAATCCTGGTCTTAATCGTTCTCCAAGTGGAACAAAATGTGTTTCATAAACAGTCAAAAGTAATGGTCGTACATTCATTGCGGCATTACCCAATAATGGAAAAAGACCTTTAAAAATATTTTAAATTACAGTAATAAATTTAATTAGAAACTTTTAATTTAATAGATTAACAAGATATAAATTTAATTAAAGTGACAAGAGTTCCCATAAGCGCTACACAGCATAGCTTTAATGTACTTTACTTTATGATAAATAACAACATAAGCACAAAATAACGAGCATGGCTGAACGCCGTTGCCCTCATTGTTTTATAATTGTAATACTACAAACCAAATATCAAATATTTCAATTCAATGTTGTATAATAAACGCATTAAAATCTCTTTACCTTTGCATTATAAAATTATATCCTTTAGTCGATTAAATTAATTTAATTGTAAACAATTTAGCCATCCCATAGTGTAAGACAACATACCTGCGCTGTAAATAAAAAGTTCATGACTCAATCTATTTGTGCCCATACACTTAAATATAATATCATAAGTTTCTAGAGCTTTCAAATGAACTCCAGGTGGTAAAGCTGGATGCATACATTGTGCAAGTCTTTTAGAAATTTTAATTCTTCTTGGGATTACTGGAAATTTCATATGACTCAATAGTACTTTATTAAGCTTTCCCAATGCAGATATCAAATCTGCCCACTCGCTGGTATACTCAAAATTTTTGAGTGCTTTGTCCACAGCTGATACATAGCTGTAATTTAATATTTGATTTAAAAAAAAAAAAAAAAATCCATAAACTACGTGTATTTACAAATGTAATAATTTCGAAATATATAGTCTTCGAGAAAAAGAATTAACAGAAAAGACTTATATATCATATATGATCTAAGCTTAATAAGTAATCTCTATTAGTCCAGTCTTTTAGAAAATATAAATAACTTTATCATAAGATTATTGTTTGATAATGTAATACTTTTATAACATTTAAATATAATTAATACTTAATTGATCTAAAATGAAACTTTGTATTATTGCACACGATAGTGTAATTTACATATATTTTAGAAATACTTTAATAAAAACATAAAATATATTAATAATTTCCACAATTCTATGTCTGATAATTCTCAGGATAAGGTAAAATATTTTTTAAAAAGTAAACAAATCATAATAGACGTATCGCCTGTAATTAATTATTTTAAATAAATGTACTTGGATGATTGCGCGTGGGCTGCATGCGATGCATCTGCGAATATAAATTACATTGTAACACTTACACTCGATATTTTGAGTCTTTCATCAGCTCATACTCCTCCAAAGCTATGGAACCCATTTTGGCAGTTCTCCCTTTCCAACTTGTTTAAATAAAAACAGAAGCGATGATCACTCACGAGAGCTGAGATTAATTGGTACTACCATCCTTGCGTACCAACAATCTTCATTCAATGATGAAACAGCTAACATTAAGAATTTATAAACCAGCATATCCCACCTTACACTATAAAATGTTTAAAGAGTCAACTGGAGAAACTATGTGATACAAGCACTCACAACAATAGCAGAGGAGAACAATGTATATGCTCGTCGTTATATTAGACAGCCTGAAATATTGCCTTGCTGGCAACAACAGTCAATGTCAAAGTCAGAGAATAAACGTAGTACACTCGGTAACCGTAAAATAAAATCAGCAACGAGCCTATATAGGACACACACGCACACTTCAATGCAATTATCGCTTGAAAATAATGAAGCTATTTACTCAGCGATGTTGACATTTGTTATACTACGCAATCGTCTGTGCTCTCTTTTTCTTTTCTCTCTAGCGGCACGAAAATTAAGAAACGAAAGATACAGCAATAATGATGGCATAACAGACGGTCCAAGTGAAACCAGCAGACGCGTTTCCCGCACCTACGTTCGTCCGCGAAAAGCGAGAAATTTTCTGCAGTACAATGAACGCGCGCACTACATTTGCAGCAACTGTTCGTCGACTGGCTCTTCAGTCCTCTTTCGTAGACATTTTTACACTCTCCGTCCTTTTCTACTCGGCTCGCACTACTCAGTATTTGCAGTGTATGCGTAAAACGTTATATATGTATCCATATAGCATCCAATAATACCTTCAGTGCTGCCTATCTTTGGGGGGGGGGGGGAAAAACAAAAAAAAAACAAAAATACAACAAAAAAAAAACAAAAAAACAAAAAAAAAAACCACATTTAAAACATTATTCGAAAAGATGATGAAAGGATAATCGATCAGATGAAACGAAACATTTGAAAATAACATATCAGTTCGTACTACATTGAAAAGTGGTATGGTACTGCGGTTATGTTAAGCTCGTGAAATATAAGGTAGGCAGGGCGAACGTACGGGTTGGTAGAACTGCTGGCTCAACTTTTTTTTTTTGTTGACACTTTACGCTCACAGAAAATAGAGGTAGAACAGCTGTAATTGCAGATAATTAAAAGACTTAAGTGACTTAATAGATTAGTCTTATTAGATTCGAGAATTAGATTCGGAATTTACGGATTTACAATTAAAATAGTGAATTAATCGTGCGTCATTTCGGATCGGTGTTTAATTTTATAAATAGTGCCAGCATTAATTTCATTGAATTAACATTGCTAATCTCAAGTGAATTAAATATCAAATATATATATGAATATAATATTACAGGCATATAAGTAAAAGCGGATTTAATGATTTTTTGCATGCAGAAAATCTAGATATATTATCGTACTATTTCCATAAATAGATGGATACTCGGCGATACCCGAAAAGAACAAGGAGAGTGCTTTAATGTACATTATGACGTAAACGTAAACGTCGCTCTCTCTCTTTTTTTTCATTTTATTATTTTTTTTTCACGCATTTGCCGTCGACAAGTGTATGAATTTTCATTTATTAATTTTAATACAAAATATTTCAAATTAAATCCAATGAATCTCAATTATGAACGTACGCACGAGCGTTAATTAAATTAGTAATTGTTTATTATTATTATTGGTAACATTTAAAGCCACCAGTCGAACGGTTAGTTCGAAGAATTTGGCGCTGCAGTCGTTACACAAATTTACATACGCATCGTATTATTTGGCGGGCACGTATTTGCGTCTTTTATTCCGAAATTGCAGAAAGAATAGCGATTCGCTATTCGAATACCTACGACGAGTAAGAGCAGCAAACGTAGAGCCCGGCAGCAAAAACGAGAAAGAAGCTATCGCAAAAGTAAGAGTGAGTGAGAGAGAAGTAAGTTTATTCAGTATGGCATGCGTCGTAGAAGCAGCTGCTTCTGTTTTCGCGAACGATCAGCGATCGCATCTACGACAACGACGTTAAAACGAGTTTACGAATTACTTCTGTGCACGATATAAGCTGCAAAAGCAAGCAAGAGAAAAGAGAAGAAAGACGAAGAGAAACTTTGCCGAGGTTATAACTTGGAGACTTATAGAATCGTTCGCCTCACGACTCATACTCACGACTACGACGCATTCTCTTTCTTTGTCTTTTGACCGACTGCGCCAATCGCCAATACGACGAATCTCTCAGCACAAAGGGACAGAACGCACGCACGGCTTCGTGCGCGGGTGACGAATAATCGCTGTAGAGAAGGTGTTAGCCGGCGCGACGATAACTTTAGGAAAAGAAGAAACATGACGGCCGATCTGTCGGAGCTACGTATGAACGTAGCTGCGCTCAAGCGGGTTGATCCCTATGTCAAGGACATCCTGGAAACAGCAACTCACGTTGCACTTTATACTTTCAATAGTGAAAATAACGAGTGGGAGAAGACTGATATCGAGGGTGCCCTCTTCGTGTATTCGCGCATTGGTGAACCCTACAACAGCATTCTTATTATGAATAGGTAATCGCTAAGTCATTTTTTATTTAATGATAAAATAGCTGCCCGTGCATCATGGATGATGATGATGATGATGATGATCGACCGATTTTCGAAATTCTTGTTTTTGTTTTTTTTCTTTCCTTTTTTCTTTTCAATACATATGGTAACTAATTTAATGAAATTCATTAAATAAGACAGATATTGATTTCTCCTACTCTTCAACGATTTCATTTTAACTGGCAAATGTTATTGTTAAAATTTATTTACACAATCATATTTTGCATTCTTGATTACAGAGCAAGTTTTTAGCTCATCGCACAATAATATTGTTTAAAAAATTTTAAATTAATTTTTTTTTAAATTTTTCTGTTCAAAATATTATTGCAATACGTCATAAGTATTATGATATTTTTTAAGGGAGTTTAATCAAATAAGGGCTTTTATTTGAATTATAAAATATTCTGTAGGTTTATGTTTATATATGTACATATATATATATATATATATATATATATATATAGGTGCGCGCGCGTTTATTTCTGTGTGTGCACGCATACACGTGTACAAATTTTTTATTGAATAGAAGCTTTAATTAATAGAATTTTGAGTAGAGAAATATACCTGTCTCGTTAATATTTTCGTTTATGAATAAAAATAATTTATTTCAGACTAAATACAAACAATCAAGTAGAGCCAGTAACTCCAGGCTTAGATTTACAATTACAGGAACCATTTTTATTGTACAAAAATTCAAAGGGTAATATTTATGGTATCTGGTTTTACGATAAAGATGAATGTATACGAATTTCATCGATGCTAAACAAACTTGCCAAGGAATCAGTTTCTACTAATAAAGTAACGCCAAAGAATAAAAAGACTGTGCAGAGAAAATCCAACAATGTTGATATATTCAGCATGCTGAGTAAAGCCCAAGAAGATTTTAATACTAATATAAGTAATAATACAGAAAGAGGTGTTAGGGGATTAGATTCTAAATCTCCAATGAGCAATGCAATCGGAGAGCTTTCCGGAGCTTTATCAGCCATGGTAATGGCCCCAGATGTTACATCTAAAAGTGTTATGGACTTTTTTGCAAAAGCCAAAGTTAATACCGGGCATTTCAAAGCTGGCGATCAACCTCAGGCAGGTACTGCTGTAAATGAGGGTAAGCCTCTATTGGCCCGTTTGATGTCTCATCCAGCAGCGCACACTGTAGAGCATATTGAAAAACAACAGAGATCCATTACACCTCAACCATCGGTACCGACTCAATCACAAGGTGGAATGATTTCTATGAATAATCAAAGGTAGACGATCAATATTTTATAAGGTTTTAATTCATAATAATTAATTTTTAATGGTTTTTAAATGTTTACGCTCTTCACTGAATGTTCTATTATTGAAGTATTAATAATTATCTTATAAATTACAATTTTCACACTTATTTAAAGTAAAATAATGGATATTATTTTGCAGTTGTGAAAATTCAATAATAACGAAACTCAGAAACAAAATGCCTACTCAATCGAATACAAATGCACCTACAGTATCCAGAATGATTAATCAAGAATATCCATCAGCGCTCAACTCATCTGCATGCAATGTTATCGTATGTCCAGAACATTCTGTAATGAATTCAGACGATACGAATAGTTCCTCGAGCTTCCTTAGGATACAGTCGCCCACAGCCAGAAATTCAAACAACCTTATAAATCAGCATAAAAGTAACGCCAATGTATCAAATTTTGTTGATGCATATGAAACACTTCATAAGCAGAATAATTCTGCATCCAGTAATCCAGTTTCGTTTGACTCTTTGTTTCAACACAGTTCAACGGTAAAATTTTATTTTCATCAATTAGTATTGATACATTCACTAAAAGGTTGTAGAATATTGAATAATTTTGCATATACTTCTTTGCAATATTGACTGATTTTATTGTGTTTATATTAACATTATTGAATTTTTATACAAACTGATTAATGAAAATTTTCAATTATTTTGCATGAATATGCATAAAAAATTATATAGTTTTTATAATAAAAATCTGATCAATAATTGAACTTATAATTTTAATACAATGAAATTGAATAAATATAAATTTTATAATATAAAAATTATTATTTATAACATAAATTATCAATATGTATTTTGAAGATAATAAGAAAAAAACAAATTCTTAATATGCAATAAATAGATATAAAAATTCATTAAACAATACAGTTTACAATGAATCATGTTTATAAGCTTGAAGTGATAAAATTTATAACTGCAAATACATTGTGTTAATGAAAATAATCTTGCTTGTCGTAATTGATAGCATATAAATTATATTATCTTAAAAATTATACGCGAACATAAAATTGCTAGAATTTTATGCTCAACATTTGTGTAAAAATTGACAAAAATCGTGTAAAATTGTTTCAGATAATTTCAATAGATATATTATTAAAATTTTCATTTACATTAAAAATAAATCTTTTATAATATATTGGTTAAAGATATTCAAAAACTGTTATAAGCGTGTCAATGTTCAATTTTTCGAATTCACTATAATTAAATGAATGTCTATCATAAGAATTTATTTCTATTTTATTTTTTCAAGTTTATATATTTATATATAAATATAATATATTAATTGTATATTAAAATTCAATAACTGCATTGACTTACGCAAACGTAAGGTTAATTTGTATAATTTCATATTAAAAAAGGTAAGTAATGTGTGGATTCAATATTGATAATAAATAAATATTATACAAATGGCCAAAAAAATAAAATAAAAATAATACTGCATATTAAAATATACTTTCTTATCAATAGGGATAATTTACAATTGTGGCATTCTTATCATAAATTTTCTCGTTCTTTTTGAACAAAAATGAAAAAGCGCCTGTTAATATTTTTTAGTCGAACGTATGCGATGACCTTATAGCGCCGTCGCTTACATCAAAAACGTCAGCTTTGTCGTCGAGTGGAGGGTCGGCGCCGGCACTCATCCCTCCGGGCATGTTTGCAGCCCCGAGTCCAGCCACCAACACCACGGAGCCACTCTACCGACCTGTCGAGCCTCTTACGAGGAATCAGCTGCTCCAAGCATTCGGCTATTTATTGCGCACCGATCCGGATTTCGTTAACAAGCTACACGAGGCTTACGTCAAATCATTCAGCGAAATCCTTTCCTAGGCATGGTACCGCGCCGACGATCATGACGACCATGAAGACCATGACGACCATGACGACAACCCCGTAGCTTACGTTTTTTAAAATATATTTTATCCAGCACCCGCAAACTGATGCGACGAGCCAGATAAGCGTCCCGCGTTGAGGTTGTAACGTTTCCATGATGATCGTCGGCAGGCAGGCCCCCAACGTTGCTACGTTGAGCTAGCCTTGACAAAAAGAAAAAAAAAAAAAAAAAAAAAAAAAAAAAAAAAAAACCCCCCGAAAAAACGAAAAAAAACCGAAATAAGTCGAAACGGTGACTGATCGAGTATTAGCGCCTGGACCAAAACGTGACTCGTCCGTCAATAAAGGAATTGTGCGTTTTCAAATGTTACGCGTATGAGGTCAGTGTCACCGTTCATCGTCGATTGTGCGCTCGCGTTGCTGATTTTTGCTTTAAATTTTTAACGTTCTTGCAAAACTTTGGAAGTAAAAGAGCGAAGTGCTTGTTGCAGTATTTTTATATTCTGGCGTGAAATAAAGTGCAGAGCGATACAAAATGTGAAATGCGAGCCAGTGCATGTACAGGAACCACTGACAGATGCAGCGCGACAATTTTTCTTGGCGATTTATAAAGAGAGAAAGAATCAAAGAGTGCGAATAAAGCGGGTACAATTTTATTAAGACTGTGATGACAACAAAAATTAAACAAAGAAATACAAATGATACGCTGTTCTACCGTGGTGCTGAAATTGACGCTGTACTTACTTAATACGTAGTACGACGAGAACGACTCATTTTATGGAGTAATGACGCGCACCCCTTTCTCCTCGTTTACAAAGAAAAAGTGTTTTAGGGTGTTGGCGTGCTACTGTATGTATGTCCGAAATGAAAAGAAAAAAAAAAGAAGCGGAAATAAACTGAATCCATGAGCATAAAAAGTCATTAAGATTAATTTGGCATGAATTAAATAAAAGAATACCACATTTTGCAAAAATCCTTTCATTATTTGTATTTTTATCATATATTTTTCAGTCGGGTTCCTCGATCCTTCATCGAGTCGACCATTTTACATGTCATGTTATACAATTTGTAATAATGATATAGAAATATCATATCATCGTTAAATAATGCCTAATCTATTATAATTATATCGTATTATCACAATATCATATTTTTTTAATGGAATACGATTTAAAGTGTGCTAACAATCAAGATATAAAAACCTCGATTTTCGGCACTTTTGTCTTGTCTGGAATTACAAGAAATATATATATATATATATATATATATATATATATATATATATATATGTATATATATATGTGTGTGTGTATGTATGTATGTATGTATATATTTCTAAATAATATAAATTATGACAGTGAAATGCTGCTCTTCCATGAAGACAGACAATAAATTAACGCAAATTATTTTGTAAAATCGATGAAAAAATCTACGTTACCAATATATAAAATAATTTATAACACTTTCGTTTACAAAATTTTAGACAATCATGATGTTTATAATGTTTTTACCAACAAAATTGTATTTTCTAATGTACAAATAGTCAACTTTAAAAGTGTATGTAGTCTCTACTTTAAACAATTATCGTTTACTTTATCATGTTGCAAGAAAAAAATTTTGATAACTGACTTTTTCATCGTTTAAAATTCAAAAGCAGTCCACTGATGGATACTTATTTTAAGAAAAAAACTATTTAGAATCACGCGTAACTTTATTATTTCTTACGCTAAATTCTTTAACGTTTTCATTGTTTTATATTTACAATTTGCATCCTTTACGTAAGAAAGCGTCGATTCTTTTTTAAACATACAACACACATTCATCAGTATAAATGAAACGAGGTCGTGATTTCATAATTATCATAAAATCGTTACTATCTTTCGCTCTTTACAAATGTACATTCCTATATATTTTTTCTTTTTATTTATTTATTTTATTTTATTTTATTTTTTTTTATTATTATTTTTTTTTAACAGAAAGAACAGTTTTATCGAGTTATAAATGTATACAGTAAACTTATAATTATACACAGTTATAATGTACAATATCGTTCCTTCAGAAAAATTCACAGCCGTATGGAACCAAGTGAGGCTCGTTTTATAGATTTTAAGAAAAAGATTGAAAGAATGAGAGAGTGGGTGTGAGCGAGATAGAGGTACAAAGAGATAGAGAGAGAGAGAGAGAGAGGGAAACTAGATAAGAAAATCGTAGTTTGATGAATTTGGAAGCAAACAAAATGAAACAGTCTACCTGTACAAAAAAGATTAAAACTACTCTCAAAATGACAGGAAAGCAATCCATGAATTTGTTCTTATAAAATTTGCAGAACCTCAACTTATATCCATAAATGCCACTGCTCTATTAAATTTTATTTCACCCATCATAACATTATTTTCTTTCCTTATTATTAGCTTTACATATAAACTAGAAGTCAATAATTTAAAAATTCTGTACAATTTCAAATTTTCTAAAATTATGTCTTTACTGTTAATATCTTATCTACATTGACTTTTTAAACAAGCCACTATAGTTTTTTTTTTTGTTTTTTTTTTGCTGCTTAATTACAATAGAGTGGGTAAATTTTTAAAACGTAATAATTATAATATTTTTAGATTATAAATGAAAAATTGCTCTACAGCTCTTTGAAAAGACATAATTGACTAGAAACTGAAGAGCTTTTTCAAATTTTACTAATGAGAAAATCTTTTAATACGATTATCAATAATAAAATTTTTTCTACAATAATTCTGTACTTTCGTTGATTAAAATTTCATTTCGTAAAAAATTGAAAAAGATTTGGAAATTTAATAAAAATTTTTTGGCCAAAAGTCTGCAATACGACAGTTGATATTAATTATAATTTTTTTCCTATTTTTCATAATCCTTTAGAATTTGGTCATTATTGAAATTGAACAAAAAAAAATATATAATACCGCAGTTCTAAACCGCTTGTTGTTGGAAAAAGAAAAATCATTGTATAAGGAGAGTAAATGCCGCATTGTCGTCAATTTTTATAACGAAAAATTAATTTTTAACGCTTGGTAGGGTCAATTGATTAACAGAAATGAAAATAAGTCTCGCTTACTAGTAGCAAAGCTATGTGTTTAAAAAAGAAGAAAAAAAAGAGAGAAAAAGCTCTGATAGTATTACCACGAAGAATGAGCAATAAATTGTGGATAAAAAAAGTATTTTAATTAATAAACGATGAAATTATTATATAGTTCTTATAAATGTACATTAAAACAATCAATTATGCCCAATTGTCATTAACTTGGCGTAATTTTGAGAATTCAGTGGAAAAAAAATAACAATAATAATAAAATTGAAAAAATCCACAATGTGCGCAACGCAACGTGATGGAGAAATAAGAAATGAAGGAAACGCGCGAGAAATCGTCGTAGACGAGAGACGTTATCGAGAAATTTGCTTCGTGTCGAACGAACATCTAGGAAGATGCGAATTGAACGAGAATGAAAATCGGTGTAGGAAAATAAATCAGGCTAGCAAGTTAGGTCTTTGGCCCTTGCTGAGCGGGTGTGTGCGAGAGAAAGAGAGAGAGAGAGAGAGAGAGAGAGAGAGAGAGAGAGTGAGAGAGTGAGGGATGGCAGAAGTATCGGCAGGGAGACTCGCAGTGACTCAGACGAGGGGCAGCTTGGGTGGGCCAAGGAGAGGCGGCGCATTCTCCGGCATCCTTAGGCCATTGAGTTTGTCGCCCTGCGACGGGACCGGCTGCAGGAGCCTTATAGCGAGACTCGCCAGGATGAGGAGAACGACGAAACCGCAGATCGGAACGGCGATCGTCGCCGTCTTGAACCAGCCATCAGACGTCTGAACCTCTTGGCCGGAGGGCTGCATCGAGCCGAAGTATGCCCTCTGCTCGCCGAGTAAAACTGAAAGCAAGAGAAAAATTATTTAAAATTGAGATTGTTAGGAAGCCACCACCACGAAGCTAAGAATTACGTTTCTTGGAAGACAAGCTGTAGGATATTCGTATGGGCTTGCCTTTACGAGGTGATAAGGTTGATACGAAATGGTCGTATTCGCAAAAAATATATCCTGAAATACTCTTTTACTTTCGCGTAAAGGCTTGTAATATTTCATATATAATTATTGTAGTGTAAAATCTGTTAAGTTACATGGCTGTAAGGGTACGATCTCGAAGACTTTAAGTAATTGTTAATATGTTGGAATTGTAATATTGTAGAAATGTTGAACCTTCAAAAGTGTTTTACGACATACGTTTTATAATAATAAATATAATAAACTGCATGAGATTTTTTTTTTTTTTTTATAATATTTGATTTAAAGCTTGAAAATCATTAGTGAAATAATTTGTTGAATTTCACATTAAAGATAACGATAAACACATTCTGATAATATGTACTGTGCTCGTTAAGTATCTTAAATTCTTGTAATTTATTGTATTATAGTTAATAAAAAATTACTATTTCTATAAAAATAGACTTATTATTGTCGAACGGGGACTTAGAAAGAGCTCCGGAAAAGTCGATTTTTCTAATTTAATAAGTAGCCATTATTATCGTCGCTTATAATAAATCTATGCGCTTAATGCATTAAACGGTAATACATAAGTTATTCATTAGTTAATCTGCATGAAGTGTCGAGGAGAAGTTTGGCTTATCCTTAACCAACATCGAGCCCAATCAAAGTAAAAGGCCTCCCTTCCGTCGCAAACCCAACATTCACCTATGAATTTACATATTTTAGATTTCATTAAAGTATACACGTATATACCACACGAAGGGCAAAGTGATAATTTTACGCCGCAACACTTACCACAACAGCATTTATATAAGCACTACTTTAAAGACTCGAAGACTGGAATAAAAAGTAACGACGCGGTGGTATATAAGGAGCGACGTGAAGTGAAAAGGCAAAACACTCGGATAAAATGAGAGCAATGAAAATTTATCGCGAAACGAGGAGTTAACTTAACTTTAACTGGTCGAATCAATTGCACTACCGAGCGTTTCTATTTCTAATCAATGCAGGGATTTTCATTTACACGCTTACGTTTGCATTAAATAACAGTCATAATCGTACCATCATCATTATCGAGATCAATCGAAATGCATTTTTTTTTTGCACAGATAAATTTAAATTGATTGGTTACTTTATTAAGCAGAGGGTGGCGATTCTTTATTTTATCATTCAATTGAATTAGAATATTTATTGTTTATCCCTGGGTAAATGCAGGCGAATTAAATAATTTCAAGGTTAACAATTAATAGCTTCGGATTTCTCGGAACTTACGATCGAGTAAACGAACCAGGGTAATATTTCCACGGTATGGAAAGCAGCGATGTTCCTTTAATTAGTAGCCGATTCGTCTTTAAGACTCTATATATATATATATATATATATATATATATACACGCGCGCGCGCACGTATATACATACACACATACATACATACATACATACATACATACATACATACATACATACATACATACATACATATGTGTGTATAACATTGGTAATGGATAAAATGGAAGGCACGCGAGATAAGAAATGTAGAGAACATGCGGAGATAAGCATCGAAAAGTACATCAGGTCCAGTGCACATATGCCTATAAATTAGTTCCAGTATTGCACGCATGAATGTAGCCAGAATAAAGGAGACTATTTACTGAAAAATGCGCATATTACTTAACATGGTAATGATAATGATAATAGTTGGCCATGCGAACTTCGATTTTATCGAGGGTGTATGCTCGCATTTGAACTTTCAGCGCCTCCCATTGGAATCCCCGCGCGTTTAACGAGTAAAAAACGAAGTAACGAGTACGGTGGCGCTTACCTTGTAGAGTCTTGTTAAGTCGGCTCCTCATCGCCGGGCTGTCCACGTGATTGCAGAGGTCCTGGCCGCAGCAGAGCTTCCCCTGGGGGCAGGGTCGCTCGGCGAAGCTCTCCTCGAGGCAGCCGCTGTAGGCCGCGTGCTCAGGTCTACTCGCAGCGACGAGCTGCTGCTGGCGCGTGCTCCCGAATACGGGTAGCGGGAGTTCCGTGAAACAACCCCGGCCCCGGCACATGTAGCCCTGGGAGACGCAGTGCGGCTGATTGCAGTAGCAGCGCACCTCGCCACCGGCTCTATGACCTCTGCCTCCTATAGAAGACAAAAGAACAACGAGGGGATTAGCCATTGTTTCTACGGTATATTATTATTATAATCAGACGTTGATTTTTCAGACGACAAAGCCGTTGGCTTTTTAAGCCTCTATCTATTTAAAGGTCATTTTAGTAGACAAGTAAACTGCTCGTTAGGAACTTCGGGCTGATCAGCGAACGATCAGCTTTTACAAAATAAGATAGTTTGTTAATTTTCTAAAAATTCCTCGTTTATGCAACTAATTTCAAGCTTAATAAGCAATTTTATGGTAAATTTACTTGCATCAGTATAAGTATTTTAAAATACGCGCACTGGTGTAGGATTGATGAGATAAAGTTGTCGTGTTATTATTCACGCTATTATCGGCTATCTTCCCATATGATGCGATAAATTCCTGGTACAACTCAACTATCGTGAAGTACTGGCATCCCAAAGTCTTTGACGGAATGTTTGATTCTTTACAAAGTAGACCGCATATTCAGTATATATATATATATATATATATATATATATATAAATATATTTGTTTATTATTCAAAAACAGTGTTTTTATCATGCAATAACAGTTCGTCCATATCTCATGAACATTATCATCTACTTTTTAAACAAACAAGTTATGGAATTCGTAATGAAGTATCTAAAATTTATGTTATAAATTTTATTTATTACTCTGATGAAAATTTTCTGTCGTATATTTATCAATAAATAAATATATATATATATATATATATATATATATATATATATATGAAAAATTCGAATAAGTCAATGAGATTTCACACTTTCTGTATTTTCAAAATAAAACAATCAACTGTCAATGTGTAGAAATATTAATTTCTGTCCGTATCAATGGTGTAATTTTATATCGATTATCTCTTGAAAATGTAACTATAATTTCAAAACAAAGAAAGTGCGAATTTCATAGCAGACAATTATGTTACCATATCGAATATTTCAACTTGTTCTTTTAAAAGTTAAGCATTTTCAATCAATGTTAACAGTTACGGCAACTCGCGCTCAATCATTAAAATGATAAATCAGAAAAGAATGTCAAAGAAATATATTGTAGAAAATCATTATGGAAATGACAATTTCTCTAATGATATTGGACATTTAATTAAATAATTTTTATATTATTATCGCGTAAAAAATACAGAAGTATTAATTAATTCCAATATAAAGTGACGAATTAAAAGTAATTTACTTAATCGACTTTGTAAATTAAAAATCATAATAAATTATACTTATGCAAATTAATAGTAAAAACCATAATTTACAACTTACTTGCTTAAAATCTGAAATTCATGAGAATTATTATTAACATTCAAGTGTTGCATTAATTCTCAGAATACGACTAAAAAAAAAAAAAAAAAAAAAAAAAGACACAAATAGTTAATCGGTATAATCTATAATAACTATCATAAATATCTAATATAATAAATATAATTTTTAATACCTGTTTTAATTATTATATATTCGTACAGATGATAAAGAGATAGGTTAATATTTTTTAATTCGCTAATGAGATACTACGAATAAGATAATCGATAATACTTTTTCTTCTACAATCTTAACTGCGCGGATAATATTACAGGTTATATTTGTAAATATAAAAAAATAAATAAATAAATAAATAAATAAATAAATTAAATTTATTACAGTAAGGTGTATTTTTCTTAACGTAACGTGCATGACTATAAGCTTGTTTTCTCACATGCAGGATCGTACAAAATTTTAAATGATTTTATTACGTGAATGAAGAAAAAATAGTGACATGCTCAAATGCTCTTTGCTTCAAACGTTTAATATTAAATTCCGTCTAAAAATATAGCGCAGACGAGAAATATAGACACGTAAATTGTATATATGCCCGCAAGCGCGCGCGCGCGCGCGCGCACCCGCTATTTCAACGCGCAAAAGCAGCTTAGTCGCGGGTGGTCTCCGATGTCTTAGCTATACACATCTCGTTATCTCGATAAATAAAGGACATATCGCGCGACAGCGAAATAACGATTCTGTCTCGATAAGTATTTATCCCCCTGGTGCCGCTCACGCATCATCGGATTTTCAATCTCATCGTGAAGACACAGAGCTTTGCTTTTTCTTTCAGTATATAGATAAGGATGAGAATGCAAGTCCTATATACATTGAGAGGAGTCATAGAGGAATTATAGATATGTTGTTCCGTAATTAGTCGATGTATTTTTATTTAATTATTCATTCGGATTATTGGTGCATGAATAATCTGCGGATAATGTATGATATTATGATTCGCATGAAATTTCATTCATTCATTATTTGAGTGAAAAATAGGCTTGCACATTTATCGCTAATACTTACGTAGATGTTATTTGGATAAAATAATATTGATGTAATGAAGATATAGAATACCAAAGCACGAAGAAAATACTTATAGAGCGAGAAAGAGTTTTTATCTCGATGCTATGTGAATATTTGTTAACAAGACGAAATAAATAGGCCGTTGATAGTTGAAATATGTGAAATTCAGTGATTGGTTAGATTGACTTGCGGCTCTTTGGAAGTTGGTTATCTCAAAACTGACGGACTGATCAACCAATCACAATTATACTTTTAATCATAGTCTATAATCATACGGACCGTAATACGCTCATTGAGAACTAAATGCTTAAATGAAATGGAATTTTTCTCGATTAATTGATTTATTGTTGCGTTTCTATTTCTATTTGCGTTATTATTTGATTCAATAATTATGTATTCATAAGCATATACGGTTTGTCAGACAAAACACTCGATGATTGTTATATTCAATTTACGGATTAAAATAAAGGAATAATTACCATGAGTACTATGAGTTTATGGCAAAATGCACATTAAATTACGAACTGAAAAATAAAAATAAATATTATTATGGATATGGATGTAATGTTAAGCAAGCGTTACATTTTTACACTGTAGGCATTAAATTATTTTAGCAAAGATTGCAATAATTGTTACAGTAATCCATGTCATACAGCGCATACTCTTAATGTTTTGACTGACTGAAGAACCTATAAAGTACAACCTATCAGTGGCTGTATGTCTTATAATGAAACTCTTCAGCCGCTAAAAATATTGGACTGAAAACCTTATAATCGTTAAAATAATCAAATTAACGGCCCTGATTTATACTCCATCTCTGTTTATTGTACATAAAATTACGTAAAATGTAAATATTGCTTAAATATTATTGGGCATCGCGTAAAGCGTTTACCGCGCAATATTTAACATGCAGCATTACGAGAAATTCGGTGCGCAATAGTTTAAAATATGAGAAAGAGATTTTTTTTCACGCGTTTTTTTTTTTTATGCGGGAGTTTACGTCCATAGCCTTTAAAAGAATTACACGAACAATTTTAACATTGTGCTTGCGATAATTCGACATAACATTAAAATTCTGTCTACGCCGTAAGAAGATACGCACACTCACGTTCGTACGGGCAGTAGGAGCGCGTATGAGTGAAAAACGAGCAAAAAATTATTCACTGCAATGCAGATATATAACAAAACGTTCACGATATAATAATAATGACGGGCGAATCGAACTTGTGGCCGATCATCTCCCTCGTTGCCTTAATGAGTAGCCGGTCGCTGAGGTCGTAAAAGATAATACCAGAGTTCCATCATACAGATTCAGCCTCGTTTCGTATATCCAACAGTGCATGGAAAATCTTTAACGTATCGGGCTATTCGTAAGATCACCATTAGTCGATTCATAACTCGCACGCACATATTGCCAATTGCCAACGGCATCTCGCCGCGTGTGGCAGCAATTGGCTTTCGCTTTTTTGCTTTTTTTGTTTTTTTTTTTGTTTTTTGTTTTTTTGTTTGTTTTGTTTGTTTTTTTTATAATTGGATGCCTTCAATCGTCTAATGCTCCAGAGATTAAAGTTTTCAAAAGGTGCACCAAAAATTTTATCGGGTGACGATTGATTTATCAACTAAAGGATTTCTAACTCTATTTTTCGTATAAAAATCTCGAAAGACTGTACTAATAACATACGGCATTGAGCATATAACACTATGCAATTACATAAGAGCGTGTAAACGTTGTGTATATCCAGTTTAATTTGAATTTATTTCAGTATGAGCGATCTAACCAAAGGCCGTACTTTGCTGTCGTTATGCTATTTTATTATTCTTTATTTTGGTATTTATTTATCGACACGTGCACATTTATAATTTCCGTGCACGGTGTGCTACACATTGCTTTTTTTCTTTCTTTTTTTTTCCCCCGACCTGTATCATCCGCATCGACGATCACAAGTTGTAAAATTTAACGTAAGCGTAAGCCTTAGGCCACTTTGAATAAGATAGTCTTGATAATTGAAATATTCTATTACGAAAAGATTACGCATGATAATCAACCTGATATCATGTTATCATATTGCTGTGAAAGAATACCGAAGCCTTAACAATATTTGACTATTAAAAGTTGTTAATTAATAAAAGAATGATGAGATGGAGATACACTGTAAAATAAATATAACAATAGAAATATGTTCGATTAATCAATGGATCGATTAATCATCGGTTGGTCACTAGTGCAAAACTTACGAAAGAAATTTTCAATTTAATTAACTCGAATATTCCGTTGAATAATTGCATTAACAATATTAATAGAGCATTTGATACGATTATTATGAATTACGTCACATTATTCAATTCATTATGAATAATTAATTAATTAATTAATTAATTAATGAAAAATAAATAATTGATATGGAACATTGAGCCTAAATTAGCATTAGCATTATAGACATGTTACAGTGTGAGAGACGACGGCACTTTATTAGATTCGTTCTTCATTCGACTACGATTTTGAATATTCTGTTGTTTAATTATAATTCGTGTTTGTCACAATTGAGCGTCAGAAAAAATAAGCCAGCAATTGAACACGATTTAATAAATAATTTCCATAAAGCCAGGAAAGAAAAGAGCAGAAGATTAATTCTCCAAATCGTGACCGTCGCATCGTTAATGAGCCTTTCGACACAAATGAAAGCAAAAATCTTTCAAAGTAAAACCAAGCTTTTGGATAATTGAGGAGATTCGCAAGCGCTCAACTTATGTGGCGGACTATCCTGTTGCGTAGCACGAAGCGAGCATCTGGAAAAAAAAAAATGCCAACTACTTATCGCCAATAAATAACTCAATTATTGGTTTAATCGATTATGCGAGACAATTACCCCGTCTTGATCAATAATTCAACGGCTAGACGCCGCGTCCTGCCTCTTTGTTGCTCGCGCGTGAATTTTAAAAGGATCCGCGCGAAAAAAGCTCACGGTTCGTAACTGGCATGCTTTATCGAAGTTTTTTTCTATCTTTTACTCCACTCTCGGTTGGAAATTAATTGCCACGTGACATCGTGACTCGCGAATTTGGGACGGCAAGCTGCTTCAATTTGATATTTTTACATTTTAACCTCACAACTACTGTCCGTATGAAGTTTCATGCTTAATAATGAAATATTGCACTAGAGTGCAATACTTAGAATAAAAGACTGCCGCGTTGATTTTTATCTTGCGCTACTCTTAAATAAAGTGGAAAATTATATAGCTCCTTAATTTTACATATAAATATCTTCATTATTTCTTTTCTTTTCTTTTACAACAAATACTTTATAATGACTTTTCGTCGTGACAAGCCGTAACTCCACATTTGAGCATACTTTGTATTATTATTTATTATTTTAAATTAAAAAAAGTAATAATACATTGTAATAGTTTTTGATCCTGCTAAATATGGAAAATAGTTTGTACATTAAATAGCGTTTGAAAACTCACGAAAATCAATAATATTTGTCATTATTGATTAATATAAATTATTAAGATTATAATAATCGACGATAATGGAAAATCAATTATTTTAATCCGTTAATTTCTCAATTAAAGAAAGAATAAAGTTCAAGCAAATTAAAATTTTAAATTTTAAATTTAACCACAGTCCACGAAAATACATGGCTATTACAAAAATCGTAATTACTTAATTTATTACTTATATAAAGCAAATTTAATTCCTTACGAGCGTATAAAAAAGAAAATAAGAACGAAAGTTTACGATCAAACTGGGCTATAAAGCATCGATATAACGTGCATTTATAAATGGAGAAGAACGCGAGTAAATAAAAATGACGCAGAAAGAGATCCTTAGTCGAGATCCTTTGTCTTTACCATTTCTCCCTCCATCATGCCATCCTGTGCACACGGAGAATCAGGGATGCGTGCACGTAGGCATGCACGTGCGCGCACACACGCGCACGCGTTCGTATGGTTAACTCCTCGGCAAAATTCGTGTCCCTCTTCCTCTCCTCGCTAATAAGCTCGCGGCGTGTCTCTTTCTCACTCTACACACTCTAGTGCGCACACATGCATTTGTAAGGAAGAAGAGCGAATGAGGGAGTAAGAAGGAGCGAGCAACAGTGCAAGGGATCTTAGGGCTGCGTATGCGCAAAGATCCAGCGACTCTTCTTCGCTGCGCTACGCCGGAGGCCAATTCCCCTCCCCTACCCCACCGCACCCACCAAGGCATTCGCCGAATAAAAAATGCTGAAACAGTCGAGTCACAAAAGGAAGATTAAACATAATGTATAAGAGAATGAATGCAGGATGGAGGGGGTGGAAGGAGTCGATGTTCTTCAACAACTATGTAATCGGTATTGTAGTGAATTGGTAGACTCGGCGCCGAAATTAAAATGCGATCATCGCCTAGATTCATCACTATGTGAATGAGTGAACAAAAGTTATGCTTTTAGAACTGTTGATCATAATGTATTGTGACTCGATTGACATTCTTTAAAATGTGAATTTTCCCGTCCGATCCCTCTTCTTTTTTAATGTCAGTAGAAGCGCCGAAACGCATTTGCTGCTAGTAACCCTCAAATGTCTTCTTGAAAATGGTAGTTGGAATTCTATCGCCTTCTCTCTCTCTCTCTCTCTCTCTCTCTCTCTCTCTCTCTCTCTCTCTCTCTCTCTCTCTCTATCTATCTATCTATCTATCTATCTATCTCCTTCTCTCTCATCTCGCACTAGAAAAGGACAATTTTCATTTGTTACAGTCCAAGCACGTACCATAGTTTCAGATATTTTGTCAATTCCCACAGACCTACCGCGGTGCGGTCAGATCATTTCTCACTGATATACGATTATCTTCTAATAGTCAAATCGTAGTTTTATATCATTACGACTTATCGGCTCGTTATTATAAACTTTACAGATCGTCAATTTGAATTGGAAATAATAATGGCAGGCTATAGCGTTGATTCTTTTTGTATTCAATTTAATCATTAATAACCCGATGAGTATTATTTTTGGTGCTTACATAATTAATTCGCGTAATTTTTTGTAAACTTTGAATCTGTGGATGCATATCACATTTTGTCTTTGCGAAGCTTATTTTGTACGATGATACGGTTAGGTATAAAGATATATTCATGGACTGAAGATTTTCCAGTCAATGTCTGTGTAGTAAACAGTCACAACTTATGTCTCAATAAGCGGAGAAGCGAAGCCAATAACAGAAAAAAAAAGGAAATATCTTTGAATGTGTGTATGGAGGCGGCGTGACCCATGCCATTCCAATCTTTCCTCTCACTCGCTCACTCATTCATTCACTTTCTCTCTTCTATCTTTTTTCTCCTTTTGCTTCTTCTTTTACTTTAGCTTACCCTCTGACTCTATCTTTATGTGTTTGTCTCTTTGTCTCTGTACTTTTAAGAACAGAGGTAGGCAAAGGACATTGAGAATATAGCAATCGAATTGTCAAAATATAAAAGAGACAAGGAGTTCATGTAGTTGTTTGTAAAGTTTGCGTATAATTTAGCGAGTTAAATAGGACAATTATTCTTAATATAGGACTTATTGTCCTAATATTTATTATTTTAATTGTTGAAAACTTTAAGAACCAAATTAATATTTTTATACACTTTTTGTGTACACTCGGTGTTCATTGCAAAATAATTCAGAAAAATTATTTTATAGCAATTTCATAGTTGATTGTTCCAAAGTTTTATATGCAATTCAATGTCTATTTACAAATTTATATTTAAAATTTGCATTTATAATGTAAGAGGCACACAATATTAAATAATTATTAATGAATTAATTTAACTAATAATTACACTTAAAGGTATTTATGATTACTTAAAATCTATGAAAAAAATAAACAAGTTATGTGCATAAGAAATATTCTAAATACAATTAATATATTTTTAAGTGATTTTATTCAAAATTACAATTCTCCGCGCAACTATTTTTTTTTTATAATAATCATTATAAACAGTTTAGATTCGAATAGCTCGTCTATCGATGATACCTTCCCCTAGGAATTATAAAAAATACACTTTCAGCATCGAGTGAAAATGTTTCGCTTTCATTTACTACAGTAACTACAGACTTATCATCAAATTATAATCGCGACAACGCACAATTTTTTATAAACATTTCAATTTTATAACATTCAACCTAATAAAATTTAATTTAATAATATAGTACAGATTTCATGAAATTTTTATTAATTCAAATGCACATTGCATTGTAGTAATAAACTTGGAATTAAGTCATAATGGTAAATCGATAAAAAAATTTATTGAATCATAAATTGCAATTTAATTTTTAATTTGATGAAAAAGCTATGTATGCAAGCGCTATGACCATCCTTTGAACTTCATTCTATACAGAAGCTGTACCAACTCATCATTCTCCCGTAAATTTCAGAGGAATGTTATTCTTTGTCGTTGCTTCAATTGTGTGTCGCCAACCAGTGAATGCAATAAAAATCAATTGTATAGCTACGATATACTAACATTAAAATTGCCGTCTATACGGAAATTGAATGACGCACGAACGCAAATTCATGCCCTCAATGTAAAAATCCAAACCCTTATCTTTTAAAATTTAACAACACTACGCCATCAAATCTTGTTGCATTATTCTAATTTCATCGTGCAAAATTTCCCACGTGCAATACACTAATTTATCGATATATATATATATATATATATACATGTATACATGCATTGTGTATTGATATACGTGTGAATATATAGGAAAGGTAGGCAGTGCATGAGAAGAATATAGATTTACACATCATGACGCATGCTGTAAACTGATTATCGAAAGTATATAACGCTGAAAGAGAAAAGAAAAGTTAAAGAGATGAAAAATTTTTGAACGATACCTAAGCGTCTGTTACGCATTCCTGGCTGTTCGCCCCACTCTCAATCCCACATCGCCGAAAACGTGTGTTTCAGTGTGGGCTTGTGTTTTAAAATAAGACCAACTCGAAGAGAAAAAAGGCCAAGGAAAGGGGAAGCAGCGGGAGGTCGAAAGGGAGCCTTAGCATAAAGCCAAAGTGCGAGAGAGCCGACGAGCAGAATGTGGAGTGAGCGAGTAAGAAGGCCGATTGGGAGGGGGTTGGGTATCAGCAGACAGAGAGAAATAATTCAAAGTTTAAAGAGCGAAACGAAGAGGGTAGAGGGAAGAAGAGAGGAAGGTGATGGAGATGGAGGTGGAGGTTATTGGTGGAAGAGGAGGAGGAGGAGGAGGAGGAAGAGGAGGGTCTGACCGAAAACAAACAGAGACTGCCGAGCTCACCGCACCGTTCGTTATGCGTTCGCGGCATATTAATTATTTCCCGACAAGCTCGCTCTCTCCCTTCATATTTCCCCTGACCAATCCCCCCCCCCCACATACACACATCCCGCCACCACCCTCTTTCTGTCTTTAGGTTCGTCCATCGTGCCTCGCTCACGCTGTTTCTTTTTTAAAAACTTCTTGCCTGCCCTCGAGCCTTTCTCCACATGTCGCAAAGTCCCGAGGACGCACTCGTATATCGAACAACAACCTGCGAGAACGATGAAAATCGAAAGATGCTTATCTCGACAAGTGTTGGCTGCTGCCCGTTTATTTCAAAATCAATTCTTCGCCATATACGCGAAGTAAATTACACGTGTAGGTGCGCACCATCGAGGCTGAATATTGGTAAAGATGCCGATTCTTAGATGCTTATACTCGCGGACTCCGATATAGATCTTTGACGTGGCTGGCTACGCGAGATTACGCTTTCTGTTTCTTGAATTTATTACTGGTACTATTGGTATTCGACTGGAGCAGTCGCTCAGCACTTACTTGCTTAATCAAATTATATGTTGAGTGCTTTTGTCAAAGTTGAGAACATTTCTTACACGACACATGTAATAATAAGAATTTCATTGAAAATCGCAGAACGAATGAATTCAACGTTTCTGTTATTAAAATTGCATTATGATTAATTGTGAGTAAAAAGCGGCGTACATCCTATGTGTTCAACTTCGAAATCTATTATGTATATAATCATTGAAATCGATCTATCTGATCGAACGAATTAATATATCGATTGTAATATAATAGAGAAACCCAAGTCCCCAAGTCACGGAACTCTTGTCGTCAAAGGATCGAGCTACCTATATCATAAGCTACGCGCGTCCACATTCTTACAAGACCCGTTAAAGTATCTGCGACGGCGTGAATGCTACTGGTTGCCATCCCGTTAAAAATAATAAAAAGTGAGAGTAAATCCAATTAAACTCAATCCGTCCAACGATCGTCCATGCTTCTTTAACGCAGTTGGATCGTTGACAAGAGAAAGTAATACACCTACAGTGACATATCACGCTATATGCAGTAAAATTTTTAGACTTATAAAATACATAAGAGGCTGAAACGAGAAGAATAAAGATGCGAAGTATCAGTAGATGCGTGTAACAAAAGGAACGGGTAAAGTGTCACGACATGATGTAGGAATCTCGATGGAGACCGGCAAAATATGCGCGACGGGGATGATTAACTATTCGCTGTAACGACTATTGTACGTTCTCACGAGGGTAAATAAAGATTGGAATGAACTCTTAATCAAAATTAATTATACGTACGTGTTATGCCTTCGTACGCTAAGTCAAATTGAAGTCAGCGTATAACGAACTTTCACCGTATGCAATGGTAAAAAGTTGGATAAAATAAAAACCGATAAAAAGTTGGCAAATAAATTTTATCCAAATTAATCGTTACTACTTGGTATTTACTATACTAATATTTTTAATTTGAATAATCAACAATTGCTTATTGTAAGCCCAACATCTCGTATGTTAAAAGAAAATTTCAAATTTACTTTAAAAATATTAACAAATTTTGTATAAAGAAGCGCCAATTATGCTTACACAATATCATATGAGAGAGAGAGAGAGAGAGAGAGAGAGAGAGAGAGAGAGAGAGAGAATCCAATGAATCATTCCAGACTAATTTGACGATCGAACGCTTAACAATTGCTATTAAACTAGGCATTACAATTCTTATATAAACTAAGCACCTATTTACGACAAGTTATTTATGGCCATTTTTTGGTTATAAAATTCGCTATTTTATCCATTATCCAACTTAAATGCATAGGAACGGAAACTCATCCTTTAAACGATCGTGTCTGCTTTGTTCAATACTCGTTCTTCGGACAATTGGAATGGATCTTTAATTCCGGGATAATAATAATCGCTGCGCTCGTTATACAAATGAATGTAGAAATATGAGAAATATCAGAGGGAGGTATTTAAAAAAATTAGAAAATTCACGCCTTCATCTTTCTACTCGCTCGATTAACTCCCATCTTCGTGCGCAAGCGCACATGCTGAACTTATTATATCGGCACGCTTCCCGAACTACACGAGGGAAGTACTACAAAAATATGGTTATTACGTTAGATGCCACATAAGCAATTGCGTAATGTGCGGCTATTTTTTCGTTAAGGCGCCATTGTGTCGCATCTCGTTATCGGAATCACGTGCTTTCTTTATGACTAATGACTCGCCTTTTAGTCATTATTTTTCCTAATAGGCCTCGCTCAACTCGATCGGCTAAGCTTTCGCGTGCTTATGTGAGATTCTAATTAGGAAATATTATTTATTGACCACACTCGGCTTTCGAACGATTCGATAATTAATACTGTACGAGCGTCAAATTATAATCGCCGTGTTAAGTATCGTGGATCGTCAGTTATTACGTTGCGCAGCCGCCGATAATGAAAATACAGCACACAAGTATAATATTCCTCTAGATCACTTTAATCGCTATAATAATCGCAATATACTCTAAGCATTTCTAACGAATCTATACTTGTCAATCGATTGCTTGCAAATAATGGACTTTATGTTCTGAATACAATATTTGTGTATTTTAATTTCACATGCTTTATATATTTTTGTAAAAGAATACCAAGTGTTTATGCAAAGTTATACGGATACGGATTTTTTATTGAAATATTAAAATATTACGAGCTTTTCCATGAAAGACTTTGGTTTGTGCAATTTGGTTGGTGCAATTCGTCTGAGGAAGAAGAATTATTTCATTACAACGACATAAGCAACTAAGCCCGCAGAAAGTAAATCAGGTTTCTTTTTTTTTTTTTTTTTTTTTTTTTTTTTTTTTTTTTTTTTTTTTTTTTTTTTTATTAAATGACTGATCGTCGCACATGGGGCTGAGAAACGATGGCCAAAAAGGAAGCAAATATTATATAAAGAAGTTAAAAAAAAAATTTATTTTAGGCCTGGCTTTGAGCTGAGCACGTACTAGAAACGTTAAGCTTTTGCACGCTGACGTCAAACAGGCAGTGCAAACTATTTTTAAAGTGCGCCGATTTGTCATGTTTTCCGCGAATCGAGGGCCAAGTGTACGCGTATTAGCAAAACTGAAAATCGATTGGGCACATAATGGAAGCTAAAAATTTGCGCTCCAGTGCATAAAAGCTTACAATTTCTTTAAATTTTTACTCGCAATAGTGTATGTAATTTCAGTTCTAGGTTATGTTAACGTATTTCATGATTTTATTGCCTTTGTATCGATCTGAATTTTCACATTCTTATAAACTATAAAAATCCATTGTATATTCTTTCTTAATCAAAAAATTATCTTAATCACATTTTCACTTTATTTATACTTTTATTGTCAACGATACTAAACTTAATTTACATAATTAAATTGTCAGTAATAAAATTTATTAAATACGATTTATGTGATGCTTTAAATTTGCGACTAATTGGAGTAATTGTTAATTATAAACATATATTTTAATATTCACCGTTCGATCTACGTTTTGATAAAATCATAAATGAAACTGTTGCACATTAAAAGTGATAGTACTATTATATATTTATAGTGCATATAGTAAGCCTATAAATTTATTCTCTAAATATTACAAACTCATGTTCATTTATAAGTACCAGTAGAGAGGCGCGGGAGTTTAACATTTTGCGCTTTAGCGTTACATTCCGCTCACGAATCACGAGCTACGCATTATGCTCGTGCATATAAGATGTTGAAGTACAATGTTATTCGATATATTTCCGAAGCACTGTGTATCTGTGCTTCATATTTGTTTATTTAATAAAATAAATCACCAGTACATGCTAATGCTTAAATTAAATGTATATTAAATGAGTTTAAAAATTTAATTGTAATTTCAGTTTAACGTTACAGCTCATTATTTAATATTTTGAATATTGTACATTATATTATTAATGATGACTTAATTGGATGTAAGGATTATTTTTCACGAATGAAAAATTTCAAAATCCTTGCCTATTGAAATTTTATTCAAATGACGTAACATTTCTGAGAAAATATTTTGTGATTGATTAATAAATCGAAAGCGTAAATAGACCACGTTAACATAGACATAATAAAGAAGACATAATAGAATTTGAATTGAATGATAAAAAAAAAAATTAAACTCAAGAATATTTTGATTTTATAAATTAAAATATTTATTAAATCAATGAATTGCTGAACCATTGCAAGACCTATCAGCACTCGTTATTTACTTGTAAATAAATTTTGTTACATAAAATTATATGCCAATAGATTATATCATTGATCCTTTGTAAGACTAAACAGTAATATAAAAATATCCATAGAATCATTAATTAATAATATTCTTCTTTATTCATTATTAAGAATAGTTTGATCATATCCCTATAATTAAATATTAAAAAATATCATTGCGGAAAATTAGCGAATGTAAGCTTTCTTCAAAATCATTATTACACATATATGATAAGTTTCAACATGTGGTTTAATACCCCACGATCCCTTAAAGACTTTGCATTTGGCAAGAATAATTTACGATCTTCTAACTAATTGCTTAAAATTTCATATATAAGTTGCCTGCTTCGATATATTCAATAATATCGGCTTTCTAAAACAGCGAAAGTAAAGCTTCATCGATATCTTCGAAACCAGATGGCTATATTGAGCACAAACAATTCCCCGTGCAAATTGCACCTAATTCCTCTCACACTCAAAGAGTCACGGTGACCTGATACGATAATCTAACTGACTATACGGCATCGGAGAGAAATTTACCTTGCAAAGAAATGCGAAAAATGTCGAAAATAGAGTCATTAATGACGTCGAGTGCGTGCATCCCGTTTAGCACTGTAGTCTGCCGACGCAGGACTCGCTTTTTTATGCCTACATACACGAACTTTGAGAAGAAAAAAAGAATTGAATTCTTAGCCCCGTGCCTCGCAGTCTGCAGTGGTTCGCTTAAGAATGCGCGAGAAGAGAAGTCTCCTTTCGCAAAAGGAACAGGAGGTGGAGAAGGTAGACACCAAGTCAGCCTTCGTGTATCCTTTTACTCCCTCTCGTCTCCTTGCTTTATGCTTCTCCCAGTCAGTCTTTGTCAGTGGGTGTGTGCCAGTGTATGTAGCTCGACCACTCGTTCGCGAAAGGAATCGTGAGAATGCCATATGGGACAGGTTTCGAGACGAGGATCCCTTCCGTGAGAGATTTAAATCGGACAACACTGATTAATAACCGAATGAAAAAGGAGCCTCTCCACACCTCTCTGTCCCCCTTTGCGTAACGTTACTGCTATTTCGTCATATCAACCAGATTACGGTGCACGCCGACCGTGTTAAATTCGGATTTACATCGATAGCTTCATGAGCGCACGGGCCTCTTTCATTTCCCCGAACCTGGATCTACGATTCTATGGCTGTACGTACATTTAAGATCGATTCGCCTGATTTAATCCAGTTCTTAAATGCCATGTGCCATGTAGTTTGGAATATTTACAACATAATTATACTCCTTTGTTGGTTCCGTAAACGATGAGACAAAGAACATCTTGATTTAATCAGGCCATGAGTAAAAGGATTTTCTAATCTCGTCGATAGCCGCTCAGAAATATTTGTGTTCAAATTCCACATGGAGTTCATCGATCATCTGGCTTATCCTGGAACGGAAAGATTTTTCCTAATCATAAGCTAATTGACAAACTTATAATGCCTTTATACCCTCTTTACCTTAAATTCATCCAGTGTCGATTATCTCCAGTTCATTTGGAATTCACTTCGCTGATTAATTAAAGCACATTCTCGAACGAAAATTCCCCCAAAGCCATTCACATGCGCTCGTGTATTACGATATAATTCATATAAAGCTCGTTTCTAACTTTGGGGACTCGCCACAATGTATACATAACGGACATCGCATTTTTCGATCTCGATCTTCTGGAGAGAATGTAAAGTAGAACGCACGACAGGGTAAATCAGAGATAAGGATCACACTAGCGCGCACATAATGTCTTTCTGTATGGGTAGATACACGTACGCGCACCTCGGGGGGTCTTTCGAGAATTTTATTAGTTGCTTGGTTCGATCGAACGAGGGCCTGAACGCTGTTTAAAAAATAAATCAATAAAATTAAAATTAAAAAAAAAAAAAAATAACTATGAACTATGAGAAAAAGA
>NW_011948427.1:3590782-3638319 GCF_000503995.2 Ceratosolen solmsi marchali | reverse complement strand
CTTAGTCTCATTAAATACTCTGATAATGATTATAATGTAACGATATTTTATCACATGCACACGCGGATACTTTATTTAAATCAATATTTACTAATCTGATTGATTAATATTTCATTTTCCCGCGTTTCTGATATTAATAAGAATCTAATTATATCTGCATATTAGTAATCGTCATTCGTTTATTACATTTTCCATTCGTATGAGCTTATTCCCTTTTCTTTACTGTGTCCAAGTAAGCAAACAGCATTATAATAAATTAAAAATATATTACTATTCCTAAAATCATTTTAGGCCGTTGATAAAAAAAACGTTAATAATAAATTCAGAATTATTAATAAGACAAATCGAAACTAATAATATAATAACAATAAAATTTAATATTTATGAAACAAGCATAACCCAAGATGAACCCAAAGGTTTTGAGTTTTTCATTACCGTATAACATAGCAATTTTTATAGCAAATAAAATATGTAAAAAAAATCCATAGTAAATTTTATTCATAAAGTTTCTTATTAAAAATCGAGAGAACGAAGAGGAGAGAGAGAGAGAGAGAGAGAGAGAGAGGAGAGAGAGAGAGAGAGAGAGAGAAAGGAGAGAGAGGAGATACTAAAAGAAGGCGTACATGTCAATGCAAAGTGCTTCGAGGAACAGAAAATCCCTGCCATTCTCGCTTATTCCGCTTTCTGCCTATATTTCTCCCACTATCTCTATCCTTTACTCTCTCACGCTTTGTCTCTGTCCTTCTCTCTCTCTCTCTCTCTCTCTCTCTCTCTCTCTCTCTCACTCTATTTGCTGCGTGAATTCTACCGTTTCTTTTGTTCTCCTCCACAGTGCTGACTGGTCAGACTATGCGCGGGACTCAATAAAGGTTTCTTTCGACATTTCGTTTCTTTTTTTTTTTGTTTCTTTTTTTTTTTTTTTTTTTTTTTTTTTTTTTTTTTTTTTTTTTGTTTTGTTTCACTTCTACAGCTTCTCCAATGAGAGGGAAGAAGATCGAGCAGGTAAAATATTACCGAAAGTAAACTATAAAAAATCTGTTCACATATGTATCATGAATTTCATTGGAAATTATAAACCTGAATTTACTCGGATTTTTTATACTTGACATATGAAAATTAATTTCTCCGTGATGAGTTTATCCCGGCTTTATTTAACAATTAAACCAGCTATTATTACTTACTAAATTTTTCTAAAATACTTTTGTAGATTTTATCATTATATTATTGATGAAACGCGTGTAATTTTGAAGAAACGTATTTGACAGACACCCGAATAAATTTCAAAACCCTAAATACGTCGATGAAATATTATCACATATTCTTTGAATTATATGACTACATTGAAATTGGGATAAACATTATAACCGTGTAATTACCAAACATTACCAAGGGAACAATGGAGAATTTTTATTTCTTTATTAAACTTGTGTACAAATATCGATACTACGATACATTATACAAAGGTATTATAAAATATAGTATATGAAAATTCGAAAGTATGAAATTCGAAGTTCATGGCGATAGTAAAAAATTGAAGGAGTGAAAGAAGAAAAAAGAAATGTAAGATAGCGAGTTGTCTTCGTTCAGAACAAAAGTTCTTTAAGGCCCTTCGACATTCTGCCTTGAGTGAAACATAGGATGAGAATGAGAAAATGTGAGAGAGGGATATAGGACGGGAGAGAAAGGAGGAGGGAGGGTCGGCAACAAGAAAAGCCATTAAGTCGACTTTAAATTTGCCCAGGTTTCATTTTTGCAAGCTCCTCCTTTTGTCGATTATACGGCAAAACGGTGCTTCTGCCCCTTTCCCACGAATTATCATCGCCTTAGCGAAGTAGCGTTATATCCTGTGCAAATTCTTAAATGACGGAAATGAAATAAATCCCCTTGATCCTCGATTTCCCTCGCGTAAATTGAATCGGGATCTCGAATTAAGAATTTTAAGATGTCAAGGGCCTGCATGCATCTTCGCCTACTTAATTAAGACTTCATGATTTATTAAGGATTAAGGGGCCCACGTCACGAAAATACATGCCCGAGTTTTTCTTTCTTAATATCGCTTTACCTTCATAATACACAGTAGCATATTCTTATTAATCGATTTGCTGTACAATAAGCCTTTCCAATAAAAGCATTGTCGTTAGCTATTATAGGATAAATGAAAAAGAAAAAGAAAAACAAAGCATAAAAAAAAAAAAGAACCAAAAAAAACCTTTGTCGGAGTATTCAATAAAATGCGCTAATGATGTTTAGCACCTTTCAACCGATCCATTCATAATACTTTGAGAAAATCCAGGGGATGACTCCAGATAAAGGCTGGAACGCGAGCCACGCGTCGGCCACGGTTTAAGCCGCTCACCCGACTATAATTGCGACTTTATGAATAATAGGCCGATGTAAGCTTTTTTTGGAGAGGCTTAAGCCGTACGGGCAGTCCCTTTCTCTTGCCACAACGGATTGGCGTCTGTTTGTTAAGCCAGGCTGAAAAAAGATATATCGCCTTGATGGGCAATAAATACGATTAGCGGGAAAGATAGGTATTTTCTTCTCTTCTTTCTCTTTAAACGTTTGCTGCTTTCGCATTTGGTGGCTTACTCTTTCTGACTCTCCACTGCACGAAGTGAATTTATGAAGATGCTTTTCTTTTATTACTCACGGAATGAAGATTTCGCATGGGGCCATATTACGTGGCATAGTTTGTCGTAAAAGTACTCACCTGGAACATAAAATGGGCGGAAAATATTATCGATATGATAATTTACAGCGCAAACAATGTTGGCGATTTAGGGATTATAACTTCATCTTAATTATAAGCGATCGTAAAAACTAGAGGTATTGGACGAGATAGGTAAAGTATGCGAATGAAATTAAAGATTGTACGAGAAAGTTAATTATCGATTGTATAATGATACAACACAACAGCGATACTACCTCGATTATACATTAGAGGTGTCTTATCAATATCTTGCGTATGCTGCGATACAGCTTTAATGTTGTCCTTGCCCACCTAATCATAAGGAGAAGGACTTCCCTTTCATCGCGCCGTTCTTTAAGAATCCAATGCTCAACAATCGTTAATAAAATTTCAGACAAATAATAGAAAACGCTCGAGCCTACAGAATACAAAAGCACATCGCATACTCAATGACCGGAGCAACGATAAATCGGCGAAATATCGAGGCCTATGGACGAACGATCACAGTATCCGACATATCTGAATCCAAGAGTAATAATTGTTCCCCTCGACTAGTTTTAAATAATGAATGCCGTAAGAGGAGCTTTGAGAGTTCCCACTGAAGCTGACAATCCGCTCGTAGAAGACACACAGCCCCGTAAAGCGCCACTCAGACGTAATTATGGACGGAAGTCTGGGCAGCTCGCTTTCTTTCTTTTTTCCATAAACTTCACAGCATCCGAGGAAGGATGCAGGGAGACGACCCAAAAATTTCTCTCGAGGCCCCGTCTGGGGCGCCAGTATTTTCGACCCATCCTCGGCCTTTTTTCCTTCCGCTTGATTTATAAGTTTTGCCTTCTTTAAGGCTACTTGCGATCCTTTTCCCGAAGGATCGACGAGACACTAGACGACTAGACAGTAGACACTCGAGAGCCTCTTCGTTGCCCGTCCTCAGCGCGCGCGAATGCTTTCGAGAAAATCCAGAAGCGCGCACTAGGAGGAGAGTGGAAGCTGGTTTTGAAACTTTAATTGTCGAGCGCGCAAACAGACGATATTGACGATTGTTCAAGGGTCGAGGGTCGATGGTCGATAACACATGGTAGAATGTTTCATCAAATTTTATGTGTTTACACTGTTAATGTACGAAGGTTTTGATGGGCTGATTTATTGCCGGTCTTTTTGTACAGCACGAGAGTCAATGCGTGACGAGAATTTTGTATTGAAAAACATTATTTCAGTATAAAATAATGTCGAAATGCCAGATTTGTTGAAGGAAGATTTGAAGATTTCGTTCATTGGATAGTCGATTAATAAATTTTATCGCTTATCATAGGGACTCGGCAATGTTTATTTTGCACAATATTAGCTTATACGATGTCATTTTTTCTTTCTTTTTTTTCTCTTTGTTTTTTTTTTTTTTTTTTAACCAATTAAGAGAGAGAGAGAGAGAGAGAGAGAGAGAGAGACAGAGCATTGGCTGCACGTCTTATTAAAAGTATCCTAGAAGATAATAATTATTAAATCAGCGTATAAAGAATTAACCATTAAAATTGCATACATTTGGAATATTTCTCTCAAAAGTCAGCAAAAGCCTTAACGGTATACTTAATCGATTGACCGGTTTTTCAAATTGGCAAATTCAAGCCATATTTGTGTCCATGAAAAATTCCTTCAATTGCTTCAAAAACATCGGTTAGAAATTAACTTAACTGAATAGGCATCAGCGCACATACGTTTAACAATCGGCTCCGTCCTATAGCTTCTTCCTGTGCGGCTCGATGGAGAAAATAATATTTCGCATGTCGACGCACCGACGTTGATTCGTATTTTCATTTTCTACTCGTTATTACGAAATAAAAAGCGCACAACATGCCGATTATAAGTGTACAAACTTGTAATCGAATAAACGTTCATTAGGTACCTTTCCGTTATAGCATGAGTAATTCGTTCTCACTCCCATTGCCACTTAAATTTCAAAAATGTATGAACTTTCATTTTATCTCCCTCCCGCCCCCTCCTCATTCTCTCACTCACTCTCTCTCTCTCTCTCTCTCTCTCTCTCTCACTCTCTCTCTCTCCCTCTCTCTCTCTCTCTCTCTCTCTCTCTGTCTGTCTCGTATATAAAAATTAATATTTAAAAATAAATACTTCATGCATATGTTTTGAATAATGGAACTTTTCATCCATCAATAGTCATCATTTTGCATATTAAAATGTTTAATAGACAACGTAATAAAAGATTCATTATAAAACTGTTTTGAAAATTTTTAAAATACTTTTACCATTTCAACACTTTCTCCTTATTACAATAAATACAAAATTATTCATTCCATATGATAGGATAATACAAATATAACAACACATAATCTTCGTAAAAATAACATTTTTTTACTTTTCTTTCATGTCGTCATAATATTGATAAGAAATTTTGATACATAAAGTTCTATATCTATATACATATACTATTTTTCTTATTAAAAATATTATAAATGTCAGATATTCTTTCATGTGTTATTTATTATAAAACATTCTTTATTAATGAATTTTTGTTTTTTATTCATATTATTGCTCTCGTATATTAAAAAATACATGAAGTAAATTTATTGAGCGAATAATAAAATAAGAGTACAACAAACCGTCACAGTTCATCTTATCTCTCTTCATTTTCAACGATACCTTTACTTTCAGCCATGCATTGAACATGCATTGAACATGCATTGAATTGGTCGAGGACAAAATCGTGATGCGTTAAACGGATTATGCTCTTGTTCAAAGCCTAGATTGATGATCATGTACCAATACCAAACGGAATAAGTTATTGCGAGATTATATATATATATATATATATATATATATATAGAGAGAGAGAGAGAGAGAGAGAGAGAGATGAAAGGTACTCGTGTGTGTGCCTCTTTATTAAGGATGTTAATAACGGCAGGTGTGCGAGGAAATTTATGATATCCCTGTTAGCGAATACGAGCTACATTTGCCTTTTTAAATTTTCATCCAATATGTATGTTGCATTTTAAGATTACTATATTTGATTACTTTTTATAAGAGCAGTATTTGAGAGAATAAAGAAGCAAAATAAAATTTCTTGCATGTTTATACAATTAAAAACGCAAGCAGACAAGTTTTCAATCTTATTTCTCTTATTAGTGACTTGAGTTACGTTATTTATAAGTATTGTAAATTGCAAAAATATTAGTCATATAGTATTCGGTATAACTGAGGATTAATTGAATTTAATCTCCTTTTTTTTAGATGATGTGAGATTTTACATTCTTGATTAGCGCATAATGTTATAACAAACAAAACCAAAAATTAAAAATGAAACAATCATAATATGAATACGAATACAATCGAAATTTTGTAACACTTTTTGCAGGTATGATAAAAATAATACGAGTACGAAATTAAAAAATATTTTAATGGACTTTATATTATCGAGTTTTATAAAGAATGTCTTGATTTATATAAATATTCACAAAGCTGTTCTCATGATACGTCTACTTCAAGAAATTGTTTCGTTAATTCGAAGTGTAATTCAATCACGTTTCAACTTCCAATTTAAAAGGCAAAAAAAATCATAATTTCCCTGGGTTTAATCAATTAAGTATATTAGTACACAACGTAACGAGAAACTCCTTAAATCTCTGCGTGTGTTGAACTTGAGTCTCCTCTTAACCAGGTAATTTTGCGCGTGCGCCCGTTTATTGTTACGTGTAGCGGTCGAAACTCGAGTCAGGTTATATGCTCGAGTATGGACTACCGTTCGCTGTCTCCTCTTTTATTCTCGAGGATCTTGAGGATATCGCATTCCCCTTTTATTTTAGCCCGGAGGTCCTTCCCCTCTTTCTCTCTCCTCTTGTCTCGTTCTCCTCTCTTTTGTCGAGTCGTGCTTTGTCGGGACGGTAATTCGATATCGATCTTCGGCCTGCTTTATCAATCTCGTCTGTTTTACAGAATTTTATCGTGTCGATTTGTCTACGTTTGTTTGAACATACGGACGATCGATATAATTGATTGCGAGGGAGGGAGAGGGGGAAGAGGGAATGTTACATATGGGAACAATTAATAAAATGCTTAAGATATAGAAAAAATGTCTATATCTAGTTGTTTTCGTTCCTATTGTGCAATAATATTTCTCCGAAGATATAACAGTTCGAATGAATTTCCTCCATTTCTTACAATAATTTCCGAATCACTTCACTAAAATTACTCACTGCCAAATAATCTACGCAAATTCCATAACGAAAGTATTATTATTATTATTAATATTATATTAATTAATAAATATATTGTCGTTAAAAGTAATTAAAATGAACTTTAAAACACGTGTAAATAAGACGTTATGTGATTATTACACATTTAGCGCTTAAATAAAGTGATTTTTTTTGCATTAGTTCTTTTTTTTTCCAAATCAATATGTGAATACTCACTGTTGTTCAATTATATACAAACAAAGAATCATCGAGCGTAATTATGCGATCTCAACTATTACGAAAATTGCTATGTTCCCCTATTTTTGGTGATACATCGAACAAAAGCTTTCGCATGTCGTAATTAATTTTTCTTATTTAACATTTTTGAGGAACGAGGGAGGTATATTACTATAAGCATTCAACGCTAAAAGAGGAAGAGAGCGAAAGAGAGATATGATGTGGTGGTGGCGGGGGGGGGGGGGTCTTTTAAGAAACGAAAGTGTACGTAAGTAGGATACAGACGGGGAAGAGAAGAAGAGAGATGGAGAGAAGAATCGTAGACGCTCGATTTTTGATTCTGTTATATACCTGAGTCGACCCAGCGCGACTTGGCTCCCATCTCCGGCGGCGGATATCGTGCGAGGCTAAGATTCCCCACTGCGCAACATTGTCCCGATGTTTTTTTGCGTTACGGAGACGTTCGCTAAGGCATGTAAATTTACCCGAAAAGCTCATGCTCCTTCTCGTTTGTATTTTATTTGTAATTTTTGTTGAATTAAGGCCGCTCGACTTTTTAACAGGATTTGAATTGTAATTTACGAGATTCGTGAAAGCAACGGAGGATAGATGACGGGCGTAACTTTCTTCTACTTTTCATTTATTTTTCTCTTTTATTCTCTTTCTCTTTCTCTTTCTTTTTTTTTTTTTTTTTTTTTTTTACTCTTTATTTCTTATTTTCATAATTGCAAATAAGTAATTGAGATTGAGCTCTTTGTCAGATTGATTCGTTAAATCCGTTTTGATTACGGGACGAAATTGATAAGTATATGTAGATTTTAACTGTTATCTTTCATCGATGCGATCAACGTGTCATGCACCAAGTATAAATTATTAAGTGATTTAATGTTTTCCTTTTATGAGATGAATGTGAAAATCCTTCGTTTTTCTTGACAATCTTTGCATTGAAATTTTTTTTTTCTCTTATATTATTTAATTTCCCTTTAAACGGTTACGGTAAATGTAATTACTATTTGATAAGTCGAGATTAATCATCGACAGAGGAATAAAAAAATATAGCAAATGGTTTTATTAAAACATTTGACACTTTAGCTTCTATTCTTGGAAATTAAGCTCCCCGCTGTTAATTAGTGCCCCAATAATATGATCTAGTAAAAACAAAGCTCAAATATACTCGACGCTAATAACAAGTGATTCATTTTATCGGCATATCGAAAGAGCTGACCGAAAGAAAGCCAACAAAACTTCAATCTCGAAAAGGTCCGATGAATTTTTTAGGCACTTATAAGATAAAGGAGAAACAAGAGAATAAAGTATGGGCCAAAGTAAATAAAAGACTCAATCCGACATTCTTTACGTTCCATGGAATTACAAGGATGAATCTGTAAAAATATCATACTCTTTACAAAGTTTAGAGTAGCATATTAATAATTAAGTAGCATATTAGTAATTAAGCGTAATTTTGTATTTCGAACGTTTCTATTTCATTAATGTAAAAACAGTAGATTTTACCAAACATCGATGAGAAATGAGAAATAATCCGTGGTTCAAATTATCACTTCGCTCTCTCTAGATTTCTGCAAAATATATTTTACAAAAGTAATAAAAAAAAAAGAAGAAAAAAAGGACGGCTTTCACAGCACTAAAAGCGTCCTTTTTTTTTACAAAGGCTTATCTAACGTACGAGCCATATCATCGACCAGGATTTCGTATATCTTAAGGTAACACTAAGGAAAAGGACAAGCACGTATAGACGAGAAAGAGAAGGGCACAAGCCTTTTTCCTAAACCTTACGAGCATCGCACGCGGGAGAATCCCTACTTCGCCTCATATTCTAGAGTATTTGTTCGAACCTGTAACTACCACCACCACCCCCTCCTCGGCCACCGATGCCGCTCGAGAAGAACATGAAACAAGAAGGAGGCAAGAGGGACGCGTAGCCAACCAGCCATTACGTTCCTCCTCCTTCCTTTTCGACGTCTTTGGGCCTGGGCGAGGGCCTAGCATGCGGGGTGGCAATTAGCAAGAACAATAGGAACAGAGGGTCCCGGGCGTACACGCGCCCGCTCTTCTTCTTCTGGGAAGTGGGAGGGACGGCTCTTTTTTCTTTCTCTCCTTCTACGTCTTCGTGCTCGTCTTCTTCGCCTCGCGCAAGCGCGTGCGAATGAGAAAGGAGCTGCCCAGGTAGGCATTACGCGCAGGGCCTCGAAAGCCTCGAAGATGTGCCTGGGAAGGAGTCAAGTCAAAAATGTGATTATAATGTACAGGGAGGAAGGCTGATTATATTTCGTACCGCGTGCCTCCTGCATTCTTTTATTTTCGTTTATTTCGTTTGCTTTCGTTACGCGACGCTGTAATCGGCGCGCATCGCACAATGATTTACGGTATTGGCAATTTGTTGTTTGCCATTGAGACCAATTTTATGTAATGAATCGTCGTTTTAGCGGCGAAATCAAAGGAAAACCTTAAAGGGCCTTATTTAACATATCGCCCATAATAACGAGTGCATTAAAACAACTCGAGCTACTTCCAGTTATTACTTTTTTTTTTTTTTTTTTTTTTTTTTTTTTTTTTTTTTTTTTTTTTTTTTGGAAATGTAAAGGTTGCGTGTCATCGATCGCCGTTTCACACTCAGCGAATAAATCGTTCGTTAACTTGTACTAAAAATTTGCTACCCATAATCAATTAGAAAAAATGTAACCAATTTACACAGCCATTGACAAGTGCATCGACAAAATATCGCTTATATGAATGTGGCTGTATACAAATATGCATTGGTTGGGTATGCGAAAAAGTTCTGAAACGATAAAAAGAAGTATAATGAAATGAAGAGTGATGCGGAGAAAAAACTATACGGAACAAAATTGTAAGTGAGGGAGAAAATGAGAATAGCGGAGAATGTTCGACTCATCTGGAGATGCCCGAGATGTGCAACAGGCGCTTCCAACTTTCTGTTCTTAATCTTTTTGTTCCTTCTTCAACTTCCTCGAGCTACTTCCAGTTATTACTTTTTTTTTTTTTTTTTTTTTTTTTTTTTTTTTTTTTTTTTTTAATTCGAAGAGTTAAGTGCTACATATTAGAGCTAATAACGGCAAAATTGTTTAAATTCAACACGAGTTAATTTTTATTCTAAATGCAAGTTCCCACGCATTTGTGATTTATAGTTTGCTTTTGTACTTTATCTTAATAATTTGTCGTGCGATTACTCCACTATGCTATATATTGTCGAAGCTGCCTAAGATTCTTGAGATGTTAAATAGTTTGAAGGTGCTTATTAATAAATGTGCAATGATAGGCAATTTAATTCAAATTACCAATCAGCCAGTACAAATTCACTTTCTCTTTGCAATTTTCCCTAAAATTAACACAATATTTTGTTAGCATCGATATTTTTAAATGTAAATCTTCATAGCAACAATATTATTCTTATACTATTATAATTTCGACTGTAAAAATGTATTTAAACTATTTTTAAAGCGTTTGCTTGTATTCGTTAAGCTTTACAAAGATATATTAAATTAATCGAATGTTCGGCTGTTTTCTTTCGGAAGCAATTGACGGGCGTATGATCAAGTTCAATATTTAATTTATAAATGAGAGCTGTTTATGTAGTGCTGTATTAAATTGATTGAGTTTCACTTTTAAGAAATGGAGCATTACCATATCAGCAAAGGTAACCCTTGGACTTAATATTCAACAAAAAATGTTCGGTATTCTTTTAATACAAACCACTGCTTCTTTCCTCTTTCCATCTCTCTCTCTCTCTCTCTCTCTCTCTCTCTCTCTCTCTCTCTCTCTCTCTCTCTTTCTCTTGGGTTCATAATATATAATCAATAAATCAAACGCACTATAATCTTACGGGGCCTTCCAGGCCTTGGCCTAACATTCGCACAAACTGCCAAGTCATTTTATAAAATTCCGCTCGTCGAAACAAAAGCACATCATTGAGCGCTGGAGCAAAAACAAGAGGAAGAAGTGGGCACATTCAACAAGGCAAACGAAAACACGGCGCATGGCAATCCCAAGCGAATATAACGATTGGATGACAAAAATCAATTCACGTGCGTGAGTCTAATTAATCGAATCCGGCACGCGGGTGCAAAAAAGGCCATTCGCCGGGGGGCCGACGCTTCTCACTAATCTTCATTGGGAATTCGTCAAATAATGCACACGGATACCGGGAATTTGAGTTCCTCGCGGGACTTAGAGACATTAGCAATAATGTTGATAACGACAACAGCGACGGCAACGGCGACGTCAACAGCGACGTCAACGGCCACCGCAACGGCAACGACGACAACGACGCTGATGAAGAAAAAGAAAAAAGCAGAAGCGAGCCATGGGTTTTCAGGCCCTTCACGAACCCCATGATTAGAGCCTACTTAAGTCGCTGGCTGTGCCGGGGTCGGCGAAAAGTAAAAGGCGAGTGAGCGAAAGGGGCCACGGTCCTCGCTCCATCTCTCTTGTCAATTATATGCAATTGCCCAAATTGCAGACGTGCAGACATGGGAAATAATATATCGGGCGCGAGCGAAGGTACGCTCACGATGGGTTGTATCGTTAGGCTTTTTAGCGATCATCCCTACCTTATTATAATTCGGACTCACGACCCCTAGTTTTTGATCTATAAATGGAGAACTTTTCAAGGGAGTCGTTACGACGTTTATTCGATAAATTTATAAGCGCGTGCTGCGGTTCGTTAGATCTCCGAAATGTTTAATGGCATTCGAAAATTGGCTGATCGTCAGCTTTCATTACCTTCGCACTTAATATTACGTGAAATTTAAGTAAGCGTTTTACCATTCTTAAGGATCAAAACAAAAAAAATACTAGAATGTCTCATAAAACTGATAATTCTTTTCAGTATTCTGCATTCTAAATTTCAGCTACGCCAACGGCACCTATTTCCAACAATTATATGAAATATTCCATACCGTACATGTTCGACATGCTTGTGTTGTATTCGTCGCGATGTTCATTAATAAAAAAAAAAAAAAAAAAAAAAAAAAGAAAGAAAGAAAGAAAAAAAAAAGAAAGCGAAATATTTGAAATGAATTTGAACGTGGAGGGCGACGATACTCCAAAATGCCTAATAACACTATTATAGACGCAATCGCGAAGCTTCGAATTCGTCTTGGCGGTGATTGAGGATCGGATCGAGTAATCTACTTTACGAAGCGCCGGTACATCGACTGGTACGAGGTTGCGCTTACGTATCATTCAGATCACGCGAGAGCGAAACGGGGGCCCGAGGCGTCCAGGTCCGCTCTACCTCGCGCGCCTTGTAATTACGGCCGGGGCCCGAAAACGGCTGGTAATTGGTTCCCGCGAGGTCGCCGACGCTGAGCAAACAGAAGGGAGCCGCGCGTGGCAGACGCGCAACAGACAACGAGGGCCTTCGCTTTCGCTCCGAAATACGGGCCGAACGGGCCAAACGGGCCCAACGGGCCGAACGGGCGGAAGGGGCCGAGCGCGGGCCGAGTACTCCACTTCCAAGCCCCTGCCGATTATCCTACATCGATTATTACAGCTTCGAGTTTCACCCGAAATGAGATGTTCATTTTGGCGTAAGGACGTGTAAGTATTGTGCACGCGGCTCGGCAGGTAAACTGCAAACCGAACGGATTATCGAGCGGGTGTCAAGCGTCGTTTGTCGAGCTTTCGAAGAAACGTGGAACGGAATTGAAAGGCTCGCGGTAACGTACCGCCGAGATGGTAATGAAAAAAAGAGCGAATACGTTTGGATCGGCGTGTTACGCTCGAGAGACAAGATCCGGAAAGATATGATTTATTAATCATGACAGCGACAGTCTCGAGAACCATTGAGGCGAAGAAACTAAAGCAAACCGATAGGGAGAGAGAGAGAGAGAGAGAGAGAGAGAGAGAGAGAGAGAGAGAGAGAGAAATGTTGATTTAAATAAGAACCCGGCGTGCTCGAGCGATTATACCGCGATACGCTATTCCGGCGCTTTCTCATTATCCATTCAGCTTATTCATACTTTTTCCTTTCCGACTCCCGCTCCATCTTTTTAGCGACATTTTATTAAGAGCCGCAATTGTATTTTTATTATCGCTTTATGTTTATTAATTAGCATCTCATTCAAGACCTGATTTATTTCACTTTTTATATTTGCATACTCACCATTTTCAACGTTAATTTTTGTTTATCGAGGTGTAACGATTAATCATGTAAAACGTGTGAAATATTTTAGTTTGCATTCTTTAAAGCTTGAGGCTCACTGTGACGAGAACACACATAAAATATGTTCTCAATTTTTTATATTTATTTATTATTTATTTGGCCATTGGATTTCCATTATATAATTCTGTTCAATTTTTAAGTGAATTTCATATCTGTCCAAGAAATTCGTATTATTCATTAGTAAATGATTGTTTTGATGGTACATTGGACATAATTATTTGCGGCATACACTTTAAAACAGAAAGTAATTTGAGGATTTATTAATATAATATTATTAATCAATAACTTGTTAATAATTAGTTAATAACAATTGCCTTTTTACACGTTCGATTGGTACTTTTAACCTTTGCTTAATGCAAAACGAGCCATTTTTAACTTCATATTTACGAACAATATAAATTCGAAAGTTTACCTTTCAATTGCTTTACCACTTGAAACATAGACAGCTATTTCATAAAAATATCTTCTAATACTTGTAAAATGCATTAGAAAAATACTAAAATATTTTACTCAATACATTGAGTGACATTTATGAGAAAAAGCAAAGTATAAACGAGCACAACAATAGCAATAAAAAGCATTTTAAGGATATTTTAATAAAATTAGGCTTACAGAAGCACAGGTAAGTATGCTCGATTTAATCTCTAAAGTCTCCTGTATAATAAGTTAAATGACGCTTATAAGCACAAGATTCTTTGGTAACGTGAATTAGAAAATAGAAAAAGAATCGCGACATTAGTCTCAGAACGGCACTCTACCTCATATACATTAATAAAACTCTACGAGCTTGATGTAAAAGGCTTTCTCGTTATGTGTAATATGTGTATAACTTATTGGTTTGTTTATTGTATTGGGCGCTTCTATTTCCGTATGAGCTCAAATGATCGGATAAACAAGCATAAAGAAGACGTTAGATGATTACAAATTTACGGTAACAAGTTGTATTTAAAATAATATTTTTTTCCCTAGAGAATCTTTAAATATCGGTAATTGTCTGTTGGTTGTTTAATGATTAGTAGACATTACGTGACCGCCTAAGATTGAAGCTAAATTTATTTAAAATATCATGAATTCATCGTTGCCAATTTTAAAATACTTATATATACCCACGGGAACGTGATTCGTCGAATATTTGACGTCGAATGGTGAAAAACGTGGCGATTAGATAAGTATCAAAAACAGGATTGGAACATCAGTTAAGTGAGATAATGCGATCGTACATCGAGCGACTTAATGGAGAGAAAGTACTCACTGAATTCAAAAAGTTCAGGGCTAAAAAAAAATATTTTCGCATATACATGTGTGGTGCACAATAGCTACATCTATCCAAGAAAATTCTCTATTTGGTAAATTAAAAAATTTCGTTTCTTAAGTAGTGCCGAGTTCTATTCCAGTAAATGGAGGCACTATTGCAGAAACTAATGTAAAGTTAATTGTTATAAGCATTTTTTACCATTGATACATAATGGATATTATATAAAGATTATATTTCCCCATACGAGAAAGCCGAATTACGATAAAACAAATTTCATTAATGACTACTTTTGATATTACATACATTGATATTATAACAAAGACTCTTGATAAAAGCTTCGATTTCATTTAAATGATGCACAAATTTTAATTCAAAATCTATGCATTTCCATGATAAATCCAATGGGATTAATAAATATTTAGCAATTTTTTTCCATAAGACATAAGGCTAATGCGTGACGACATTGCAAAACATTCAAGTTTCCTTAACTTTACATAATAAGATACAGCATTTTTACAACTAATTTATATTATGACACAACTTTTGCTTCCACTTATCACGATCCAATTTTCTCAGCGATTCTATCGAAAGTAATTATTTACTTACGATAAAGATAAAGTTTTTCTTTTTTTTGCGGCGTAAAAATAAACGTAACTCTGTAACTTAATAAGCCGAGCCACAAACATCATCTGTCGGATATCCGGTAATACATACAAAGGACGCGATTAATCATGGTATGTGCGAGCGATTTTATGATAATCGTTTTTGTTTTTTTACGCGGCAATGAATATTTCGAAAAACTTACATGTCTGGACTGGCCGGTCGCGTGAGAACAAATCGCGCTTTCCTCGCTGGGAATTTCAAGACTTGGTTATGTACTTCAAAAGACGATATTGTATTGCATCTCTTCCTTTTTTTTCGATACGCACACGCACACCCATGCACGCAATCTCTTTTAATGTATGCGCATGTCCGCACGCGTCTAAATAGATAAGAATTATATGGGATGTTAAATCTAAGCTTTCCAAGCAAAGAGATGATGAAAAATAGTCGGCTCGATCGAGTTTCACAAAGTATTAAAGCACCGATTAATTGCTTTGTACCGTCTTCTGAATAAACGCAACTTTTTCTTCGAATCACAAGTGCGAGATATTATGGATAGTACCAGCAGTGATATTAATTAGCTTTCATATTCCATGAATTATGTCTATGTTAAGCCAATAAAGTTGAACATTAATATATAATTAAATCGCGTAAAGTTCACGTGAAATCTTGTTTCATTCTTATTTAATCGGGAATGTCGCTTGAAACTTGAAATGCTATAATTTATTGATAAAGTGGGCAAGTAGTAAATTTAGCCATTTAATAATTTAGCGTGACACTGTGAATCAAATGAAATCACGTACAAAAATAGATCGATTTGTAAGGAGCTCGTGAAAAGCGTAATTGAATATATATAAAAACATCGTCTTATATTGGCTTCTCACGAAAACGTTTTTGCATAAATAACCAATGGTGGTTAATAATTGGAAATTGCGCCGCAGGATAATCGATGAAAGCGCGCGCTCGCGTAAACAATGGTGCTCCTCGTAAAATACGAGCGAATATAAAGTTTCAGCGAAATAAAAAGACAAGACTCGGGCCTTCCTGATCGCGCACAAAGAGTCGTTCGACGAGTCCGCTTGCAGAACAATCGCTTACGAAAGCAATTGCGGCGGTGATTGCGCGCGCGCGCATTTCGCGCCGATGTTTATTTACGTGCGCGATCGCCAGTGAAGACAGCCGAGCACCTCTGAAGGATCGCATAATTAACGAGCCAATCGGCATCTCCTTCTGATCTCTTTGCGCACTTCACCGACTCACCCGTTCGCCACGTACGCCTCTATGCGTTGGCTGGATTATTATACCTGAGGAACATTGGACATACCCGAGCCTCGGGGTTCTCCGTTATCGGGGTCTCAATTTTTTTTCTCTCTCTCTGCAACGGAGTTGCAGTATCGAACGGATAGGAGTTGCCGATCTCGTTTCTTCAAGCCGGCTCTACGGATGCGACTGGCCAATGGCGAACGGATTTTCTTCTACTTTTCTCAAATCAATTTCAACGAGCTATTTTAATTTGAAGGAATGTCCCAGTCACCTCAATTACTGGTTCTAGAGTGCAGGAATTCAGTTCATAATCATCATCGGCTTCTATCAATACCGAATTCTTCATCAATTTTTTCGTACGAATAATCGCATATTATTCGGAATTTATGTTTTTCTGTCATTTTACTTATTGTTTAATTGATTATTAATGGTAATGTGAGATATTTATTGACGTAATTGACGTTCAATTCCCTTCCTTTTTCCGATAAACTAATATATAAAAATTATTTTGCACGATCATTTGAAGGAAATAAGTATGAAGGAATTAACAAAAGTTTATTGCTGCTTATCCATGAGATTCGCCTTGGATTTACAGGTTTCGGCAGGTAGTTTTGTCCAGAAATTTATTTCGTAAGCTTCAGAATTTCCTTTGTAGGCGGTATTTAAAGCGATCGAACTGACATTCTCAATTCAGTATATTTTTAATTCGGTTTTGTTTCAAGCTCAAATATTCGATACTCAACTAATTATGCAAAATAATTTACGTAATTATGTAAGCCGAGATTTTGATAAATTTTTATAAAGCTAGGTTTTTAAATTAGTAATAAAAAATTCTGCAAATATTATACTCAATTAACAAAAAGTAACTTAAACGGAGTATGTGCATATTATTAAGGATATTGTAAGTAATCTCTGATATTTATGCAATTTTAATAAAAATATTGATACAGTCGTATCTATCAGTAGAAATAAAAGTATTTAGCAAAGAGTGAAATAAAGTTTTAATATTCAAGACAACATTAATTATCAAAATTATTACTAATTTTCCAACATTAAATATTAAAATTCATATAACTCTATTAGACAATGAAAATAAAATATTGGTAAAAATCTTAAATTATGAAAAATATAATATATTAAAAGAATTATATTATTATTATTATATATCTAATTATAATTATACATAATTCAATTTCATTCTAATTATCATGTAAAATTATATATATTGTCACCTGTTTATTCCTTACAAAAATCAATACTTATTTTTTTGTTTTTTATACAAACGATATGTGATATAAATGCGACCAAAGAACCAAAAAATCCACTTGATTGGAAAAGCACTCACCTGAAACACAAAGTAAATAGAAAATCGTTAATATTAAGAAAGTGTATTATATATATATATATATATATATATATATATATATTCCTATAAAGTAGTAGATTAAGAAATCAAGCCGAATGGTATATATTACTTAACAGATCTAGTTTATAACTTAAAGCAATTAATTTATAAAAATGTATAATGGATATTACACTATATTTATAACGATTGAATTGGTGACGTAATTATAATAAGTGGCTACTATTTCAATAAAAAAAAAAAAATAAATAAATAAAAAAAATTTGATTAAGTCAATATGCCTAAAGTGAATTGGATTAAGAATATAATGAAAATAATAAATCGTACATAATTTAAAATAAATTTTCTCGGTTCTTGCTCGTAAAGAAAGAGCAGGCTTGTACGAGTGAGATAAAAGTTGAAACCAATCTTCCTGATATAAAAGGAATACTCGAAGAAAACGCTTGCATGCGTAACGTAGACAGCAACTCTCGGAAGATATATAAATCCATTTAGAAGTCGCATTAAATGCATTAAATTCTACGCAATCTATTTTCTTGGTTGTGTCGATATATAAACACTTAACACCAGTCCATGACATAATGTCCGAAAATAAATCTCCTTCTGTCTTATAAGCGATTGGCAAGAGCAGATTTTTTTTTTATTTTCACTGTTATTCTTATAAATTCGAGCGCTCAAGGCAATATTAACAAATCACTGGTTTTATCAGATTTTTTTTTTCATTGGCATAAACAACATTATACAATTCATCGTATACATGAAATAAAAATTCACGTTCGGATAAAAATAATATTAATAAATTACGTATTACAGAGATGTATATTTACATTAACATTTGTTACTTTATACAATACTATGTCTGGACAATAGATGGTTTTATTTATTGCAGCACAAATTGTAATTACGTCTAATTTCATACGATTTCATGTAATTGAATTAAATAAACGCCCTCTAGTTGTTTCTCGCATGATAAATTAAAAAAATTTTTTTGTAATAATAAAACTAATCTCTTCTTTAATATTAATTTATAATATCTAACTTATTTATATTCTTACTGATCAAATAAATACATTTAAAAAAATTTATAAATGGAAATAACTCGGACGTTTATAATGAAACACAGTACTGCTGCTTATAATATTTAAATAAAATCTAGTATAAGAAATGTAATATTCATGAAATTCATTGATAATGAATTTATCTTTTTTTGTTAGTTCGAAAATTTAGTGCAATTAAATTAATTTCAATGTAGCAAATGCATAGGTTCTCACGTGGTTTTTCGTATTTTTAAATATTGTAATAATTTATCGGTAAACATTATATACAGTTTGTGGCTTTAATTGAAATCGTCGATTTAATTGCCATATTCGTTATAAATCTGAAATATGAAATACATATTAACTTTAAATTTAATAATCGAATTATAATGTCACATAATACGTAACAGTAAATCAATGAGTTATGGTTGATTGAAATTTCCATGACATTCAATTAGAAACTGAGAGAGGCAGAGAGAAGCTGACTAGAAGCTAATTTTCTACTCCACATATAAAGTTGTGACTATACTTCTTTATTAACGATTTATTTTCGAGATATTTATCGCAATGCCCTTAGATGTACGCAGCAGCAGCAGCAGCAGAATAATGGCGGAACTTCCGTAAATGTAGAATTACAATATCATCATCCGTTGCATCGTTGGTGCGTATGAATTTTGCTAATAATGAGATTTATTGAATAAATGTTGACTTAAAGCGTAAAAATCTTTCGTGACATCTTTATTTATTTATAGCGTAGTGTGGGGAGTCGTTTAGCAAACTGGCGAAATATCTTTATAAAATTTCAAGCGCCGGCGATTTTAGCGGTGTTTTAGCGGCGCTGCATACGCTACATTAACAACGCGATATTACAAAGTCGAGATTTAAATAATCTTATAAATATGTATGTTTTTCTAGAGAAAATAGGCAATGTATTTTTCTAACGTTTGCAGTTTCTCCGAGTAAAGCGAAAGGCGGCACCACGATTTAGCTCAGCTTACTTAAACGGCGAAATAAGATCAACGAAATAACCAATTAATATTTATTCTAAAAGTCGATAAATATTTATCATAGCATGTATTTTTAATAGAAAATTACTTAAGCTAACAAGATACTTTTTACCGATGTATTGATTTTTTGTTGTTGTCCGGGTTAATATATTCGCCTATTTTTAACAATTTTCCGTTAAAAATGCATTAACGGATTATAAATTGCTATTAATTTATACCGTTAAACTTCATATTTATGATATAACATGCGAAAATAGTTGGGGCGATAAAAATTTTTTTTTTCTTTAACCGTATCATTTAGTGGGCATCATTTACAAAGTTCATTAAAGTGCTACACAATTTCACTTTAAGTAAGAAAAAATTAGGTTTATAAATTTGCGTAGTTGAAATATTTGAAAATGAAAAATACAGATAGAAAACAAATTTTTATGCACGTTTCTGCCAGCCGTTTAATAAACACGGCAATTTTAACGTATAATAAGCCTTGACGCTGTAAAATTACTTCTCATGCATTTCAGAATCATCGTAAGGTTCAGCGAGACATTAATTTTACAACTTGCGAACAGATAGCCATCGCGAAATGTCGAAGTAGTAACTCCTTTTACCGAAGTAATGCCGAGACATTCCCTAGCATAAACTTATTTCTCGGCGCGAGAAATCGCTGCTCGTACTCATAATAAAGCCCGGACTTTTCACCGTCGCCGCAATAACGATAATCCTTATTAGAGGCAAAATGAAAAAAAAATAAAAAGCTCGGCGAGAACGAACTTTTTAGGTAATAATTGGAAGAAATGGGACAAAATACTTTTAATCCTGCAATTGTTGTTTTATGACAATTAACTTCGTTATGCATATGCATGCATAGGAGCACTACTTAAATCTAATTGTGGATCGATATTAAGTGCAATTATGCAGAGTCTTAATCTCCCATGTGCGATTTCATTTTTGAGTGGTTGGAATTTTACGTTTAACATTCCTATATAACTTGTCCTTCTTTTTCTTTTTTTTTTTTTTGTTATTTGCTGTTATTAACATGCCAGGAACAATGGCAATATCAAAACGGTTTGTCGGCAAGATGTTTTACAAAGAAAAAGAATATTATCGGCTGACGCTTGTGTGCATATGATCGAGGTCGGAATTTTATTACAAGTTCGCGTGAACGATTGATTTAACGGCCATTTTTAATTGAATTTGAGATCTTTATTAAAATGAGATAGAGTGCATGGAAATAATACTGTCGTCACTTTTATAGGAAGGTTATAGTTACAGAAATTTAACTTTTGTTGTCGTTCGATAATTAAGCTTAATAAGATTCTTTTATTTGTTAAAAAGCAATTATTGAAATACATCAAATACATTGCAAATACAAATATACGAATCAGTATGTTATGTTTAAATTAAATACACATAAAAATACTATCTTCTAATAGGCAAAACTAAAACAATACATGTTAAAATAATTAAGTCGATGTTTTTACGTATGAAAGTTAATTAATAAAATTAAAAGATTCTTTATTGAATAAATAATTATAAAGATGTGTGAGCGCGCGCGTGTGTGTGTGCGATTATGTACGCAGAAAACGGTATGTGTTTTAATCACATCGTTATGGATTATTTATATCAGAACATTTCACTAAAGAGAAAAAACCATTTCTTGTAACTAAATTATATTATTATTTTTTTATTGAATTTTCGCCATATTATTACGAATAATTAATTGATTTCGTAATAAAATTTTGTGTTTAATGCAACTGGTGAAGTTTAGGATCGGAATCTCTTGTGAGATTTGGGTTAATTTTCCTGCGATTATTTTGTCTGAGTTTGCAGCAACAGTGAATAGAACGGTGAAGTGCGAAAACGTTGTATTAATCCCAATTTAATTATGTGAAATATCAAAGAGTTATATTTATTAATATGACTGGTTTGAAAATCAGATGTCTGCTAGTGGAGACAAAAATTTATGATGTAAAAATGCATAACATTTCAATATTTTACGCATTCATTGGAGGCACTTAATAATACCAATAAAAGCACCTTTTATTTCTTTAATTGATTTAGCAAATTTAAGTTATAAATTTTAATGACTCAACGAAAACATAAATTGTAAATTTTAATTTACATGAATCATACATATGTATATGTATATATTCCTTTTACAAAAGCAAAAAGATTTTATTAGCTATTCATAAATCTTTGTTTAACAAAGGCAATCAGTAACATTGTATCATAATTAAAAAAATTCTGTACATGACAATGCATTTGTGTCTATCATTATTCAAATTCAAATTCCATTTCTGTCAAAAGTATGACTCGGCGACAATAAACACATCCTACAAACCATTGAAAATCTCCAACATACTTACATACATTCCGATTTTTTAGATATTAAGCAATATACGGACAGAAATTAATGTTCATTTTTTAAATTAAATTACTATTATTTTGAAATCAAACACAGTCGTGTTAATAACTTGATCAAAATATAATTTACATATTTTAATCATGAAATTATGATTACCTTTTTTTGTTCTATTCGTGTCTATATTGAAAATACTTTTATATATGTATGCATTAATCTTTAAAGTCTTGAAGTATAAATGCAAAATTTTATTGATTAAATGCATAATTCTCTATCAATAACTGCAATCTGTTATGAAATTAACAACATTTTAAAGAATATATAAAAACGAACTAAATATTGGTAATCATACATTCGCTATATGCGATGCCCATTCTCTATAAAAAGCAATAAATATTGTCTCGCAGTTATATTGCATATTGCACACGCCACTTTCAAAACATTAGCGAAGCTTTCGTTTAATACTGTATTGCAAAGTCCAATGGAACCGCTTGGTAAAAGTAATTGAAATTTTTTGCGTCCACACAGTCTTTTCTAAACAACGTGCTTTTCCCACTATTTTTTTGAAAATAGACTCATTAGAATTTCTGAGTTTCCAAAGAACGACGAGATTTTGATGAAGGCAAAAATAAATAATTCTAAATAGTTAATTAAGAAATTAATGTAAATGTTTGTTGCAGTACGTAGTTGGCTATAATTAAGTATTTAATGACCATAAGGGTTCCTTAATTATATGCACCTGTTAAAAAGCGTATACTGATTGTATCAGATAATTATTTATAGCGCAATTAAGATTACAATACATCGAATTAATTTACAGTATACTTTTAACCGTAAAACTTTGATAGTTATGAAGATAAATGATGATATTACCGTTGAATAACGAAAACGTAATTAATTTATGTTATACTTAAGTATTGATAAAATTTGCGTATATTCAATGTTGACACGTGAAAAAATATTCTATGATTAAAATATCTGTACGAATGTACTTTTTTTTTTATTAAAAATTCATTCTTAAAAAAACCAAACACAATAAAAAATTTTTTTAGGGTGTTGTAATAATATATTTATGAAAATGAGCTTAAATTGGTAGATTAAAATACAATGGTGAAAACTAATAACTTTGATATTTATTTCTCAAATAAAGAACATAAATTTTGAGGTATATAGAGTATTTTTTAACAACACATAAATAGTTTTAAAACTTTATTCTAAATAAAATAAATAGTTATCCCCATAAAATATAATTTATTTGATTAAGAAATACATTTCATAATCAAATATTAGTTTATATTCGATCAAATATCAATTACATATATATCTAATGTATGTGGCAATATGTCTACACCCGCACAAATAAAAATAAAATTTCTTTACATTATTGAAGAGATATTATATCGTTATCTGTCCCTTTAAATATGAACGTATTTCGTGTGAAATCGTAAAGTAGAACGACATCGCCAAGGTCTCAGTTGTCTAATTATATTTCTCAAGAGTATTCGAAGGCACGAGGGAAACATTTTATTGCGAGAGCAAATATAAAAGGGACAACAAAGCGATCGCCACATCACGATGTAATAAGTATAGTAGCCAAAACAATAGGCTTGTATGCAGGAATACAGTTGATTCATTCTAATTCAATACGCAGTTACAAAAAAGAGATAGGCAGAGAAAAAGTGATGGATTTAGAGATAAGGAGGTTGGATAGTATACAAATGAGAAATAGAGAAGATATAGATTTGTATCATTTTAGAGAGACGGATAGAGAGAGAGAGAGAGAGAGAGTGACCTCTAAAGATGCGGATCGAATATATATATATATATACACGGAGCGCATACGAAATATTTTTAATTAACATATATGCAAGCGCTATCGTAAGCATTTTGCAAAGGATGACGAGAAAACAATGAAAAAAATACGAAAAAGGAATAATAATAATGATGATTGTTTCTTTCTTGAAAAGGAACTTTTTGTAATAAAGTAGCTCTTGTCTTATCCCACGTGTTATGTTTGTTTTACGATGGAATAAAGTTATTTCGTTGCATCAAAAAAATACTTTATAAATAAAACATTACTATACATCCTTTAAAGTTGACTTTATTCTAGGTTATTTTATTTCTTAGTAATATTTCTAGTAAGATAAAATATAATAAAGTTTAATAGAGTATAATAAAGTTTCAAAATATTTTCTAATTGAACATAAAAGAGGTAAATAATAAAAGTAACTTTAAGGACGAGAGGTGTTAAAAATCCTAATATGAGATGTCAATTTATTCGCAATAAATTTGCAAAAAAATTTCTTGTCAAATATTTAATTGAGATTTGCAAAATTTTCATACGATACGTACACAATAATATATTTTTTTTTCATTATAACCCACTTTTATTTTAAATTACATTGCATAATAATAATTAATTATATGATAATAATTATTTTTAACAATGCATACATTTATGAAATTGCATTATAATCAATGTATCGATTTATATTATTTAGTTTCAGAAATGATTTATGTTATATCAAATTCACTTTCAACTTTCAATTCCTAAATCATTATTTATCCTAAATTATACTTCAAACTTATGATTAGCAACAGTTAATCTTATTACTCATAAGTGTTCAAATGATTAATAAGACTAAATATATATATATATATATATATATATATATTGGAGATTTTTGCTTTAAGCTTAATGATTGACCGGAATTAAGGCCTCGTCGGGGAGAATTTTTAATTAAACCAAAAAATTATTTTGTCATGTCTGCTTAAACTTAGCTGTACTTTCGGTAAAAATCCAACCGATTCTCCTTCAAGACAGAGAGCTAACAAGTCCGCCCCGATCGCGAAATTCTCATGCAGTCGGTCAGGCGCATCAAATCTGATGTCACGAATGCATATATACATGGACGCATAAGCAAAAAGGACGGGACTCGGCAGAGTGGGCCGCATACGGAATCACAACAAGTTTAATAAGACAGGACGAGCGTGCAGAAGCAGTCAGCGGGTTATATTTGTCCTGGCGCACACGAGGCGGGTGCGTGAGATCGGCCGCTTAGGACGATCTCGAGGTGACGATGTTATTTCCGTATCATTCACCGTTCGTGGTCTTCTCATGCACGGATCTTAAATTACTCGGACATAACTCTCAAGGGAATCTGATTTTTTACGGTAATAAGTCTCAACCGCGCTGGAATTTAGAAAGTCCATTTGCCATTTTCATAATAAAGCTCACCGATTCGCTTGGAACATCGAATGCGCCCATCATGACTTACGTGACTAATAATGTCGCGATCACTGTCGTGCTATTTATTTATAAAGTTCAAAATTAATACAATAATAGACATTTTTTTTTACTCTTTAGGCTGGCGCAATCATTGCCAAAACACCTGCATCATTGCAATAATTATTAAGAAAAATTGAGTCAACGATGTTTTGCTAAAGTCAGACGGTGTTTCTCCTTTAATAATAAATCGAGCCCAATGCAATGGCAATACACAAGCATGAAGCTTAGAAAGGAGATGGCCGGCAATCTCTATATCAATTTTGAAGTTATTAAATAAATTGCCCGGCCGAGACGAGCGTTATCACTTGCTCGTCTAGAGACTCCGAATTACTTTAGCAACGAAGCCGAAGGAATCGAGGCTACGACCCTAGGGTCGTTCACTCGCAAATGCGCCGCGCCACTTGCACCACGCAACAACGTAACACAATGAGTCCTAAAACGCTAAGAAATAGAGCAACGACGGTATGTGATTCAGAGTCGCGCGTCGGCGCCTCGAGCCTAAGTGGATTTGCCTGTACGGTGCTTGGGGCGTCAGCAAAAACGCAGCGGTTCGTTTTGTTTTTGTTGATTGTCGCCATGAGGGCAACGGCGGCTGCCTGACGGCCGTCGGGCCTCTTCACGATGTGTCACTCCCAACCTCGCCTTATCTCGCCTCTTTTTTTTCTCGCGTGCCTCGCACGTGAAACGTGAATTCACATCCGACCGCGACGGCGCTTCACACGTATATGCTTTCTTACATAACCTTAACGTTCCTCCGATAACTGCTCGGCATTTACTTGTGGCGCGATATCATCGTCGTATCTTCCTCGCCGTTTCTCTCGTAGATTATGAAACTTCGATGACCGGTGGAGGATCAATATGACGCATCGGCCGGGGTTTAAATTCATTATTTCTCCTTTATCACTTGGATACTTTGCGATTCGATACGCGAAATGACTATCGACAGCAAAATGCTATACGTAGCATCGCTTTATCTTTCTCTGGATTCCCTCCAACGGAATTATGCATATTCGTAGAAAGATTTAATCATAATACATCTAGCAGCCAAGTAAAATAATGATTGCGATATCCTAATGATATCCTAAATTACTTGTGCTTAAATTTAATACGACGATGGAGCCTAGTGCTCGCTCTAGCTGCGCTCTAAAATAAAAAAATCCGGATAATAAAAGCAATACTCGCTTTGCACATGATATTGGATAAAAGTGAGTTCTCGAAAAGAGGGAACCGGTAAAAGCTACGTCAGTCGAAAGCGCTCCAGTCAAAGGAGTCATCGCTTAATTCGTAATATTACGTAGGCCCCGGTGCGAGGCTGAAAGCCTCGATCACGAGCGAGCGTGGATCGAAGATCGAGCAAGAGGGTGCGCCGATAAAAAACGTTGTAATCGACTCCCTCGAGAGGCCTCGATGCATTAGAAGCGCACTCTCGTATTACCCTGGTGCCCAATTAACTTGATAAGTGGCGCGCATTTGCTTTAACGAGTGCTCGGCTCGGCTCTCGCTACCGATAATGCGCCAAAGAGATGAAGCAAAATGGCCTCTGCCCCCTATCAGCACGATCGGTCCGACTTTGCAAAGTTGAATTTTGGAACCTGGTAGTTTTCTTTGAATTTATCACCGGCTGGGCGAGTTACTTCCAATCTTCGAGAAACCGGGATGTAAATAGCGTCTATAAAGTACTTACGCAATTGACAATTCTGATACTTTGTAAAGGGAATTCGAAATCTTTGAAGCGCTGATTACATCGAGGACTAAAAGAAATGGCAAAACATTATTTAAAACGTATTTGAAAGATAATAGTGCACATCGGACGTATCGAACAAAGCTGCCGCCAATTATTCTATGGCTGTATAAAAATTCAATTTTAAATTTACATTTTAAATTTAGTGAATAATGATGAGTATATAAATATAAAATTTTAAAATAAAACACAAAGTGAATGTGCGTCAAAAGGAATTGCAATTGTAATTTATATATTAATTCATACATATATAGCAATATTATTCAAATGATAAATGTTTTATAAGGATTGATTAGTTATCTTGTCGAAATATTAGAAACAAATATTTCGTTTAATTAAATTTAACGTGCCTCTAATTACACGTATTTGCTCTATCCGCCTTCAGTTAATACGGCCAATGCTTTACCGTGATTACCTTCTATTACTTAATCAGCGCAATTATCTGCCCTCTTAACTAAAACAAGTTATTCTCAGCTTGGCAAAAAATCCCATCTCATGCTTGGTCTCTCCCCCCCCCCTCTCTCTCTCTATCTCAATCCGATAAAAAGGCTTAAACGTAATAAGTATCGAACGGCATTGCGGATTACAAGAATACACGATTATTTTAATAAAAGTATGCGAACGCCGCGGCATGCGATGACACGTGAGAGAACGGCATCGATCTCGATTTTCCATTTCCGCCGACGCGAAACGCAGTGACAATGAGAGGCACTCGGTCACGGTAGCCTATGGATTTTGTTCTCACCTCTCCTTGACGGACGTTTTAATCGACTATTTATAATAATCCGCAGTCGAATGGACGAGACATTAATGCGCACTGATAGTGCTGAGCTCCGGAATATAACATCCTTTATATATTTATGATCGTTAAATATAGAAAGACATTTTCTAATGCCGTGCCCAAAAATGTGGATCTATTGCACTTGGTTGCATTTTTAAAGGTCATTTTAACTATTTATATTTATGTTGGGTTAGCCAGTCGGTTAATTAATGGAGAAGATCGTAAAGAGTGTTTGAATGATGCTTAGATATTTTTATATGAAAAAAAAATTATATATTAGAATATTTGCTACGCTTTTATTGGCCTGCATTCGTAAGTTACACAATTCTATTGTTAAATTTTAAACCCAAGTAGAGTATGATAATATTAGAATACAATCAAGGCACATTGATCAACATTATTTTAAAGCATACGGTTCTAATTCAAATGCAGTTGCTTTTAGTATTATTCAAATAAACTTCTAATTTATATTTGGTAAATTCTTCCATCGTACAGTGGATTTCTGCAACGCACCATTAACATTTCTAGCCTCCATGCTTTACGGCCGAGAATATTTTCATTCGTGTGTTTTCATTCGTATTATGTCGTATTTAGTGAATTGTTTATTCTCTAAAAACTCAATCGATGTCTCATCAACGACCAAGATAAAACAAATATATCCCATAAAGTGAAAGGCATATTTGGCTCGTATTAATCTTCGTGCAAATCATTGCACGTGAAAAATTAAAAGTAAATGGTATATTGAGGCAGGGGCACCGATCGCGCAAACCTGCCCTTGTTTATAATTAAAAGCGACGACGTAAAGTTGCCCATACTTTCGAGGATACAGCGGAATTAGCATATAATCGACTACAAAGAGCTGCCGATGTACGTGAGAGGTGCGAGCTCATAATTTTCACGTTATTTAGCCACGAGCCAGGAACCACGAATTCTGAGCCACGCGCCACGAACCACGGCCAGGACGAGGCAAGAAGTATCGCGAAGAGCGAAAGAGCGAGCGTCAAGAGCCGCCGTTTTCCTTTTCATCGCTGTTGGTCAACCTAACGATGACTTTGCATCAATGGCTGCGATGATTTTTTGCTTGCAAATAAAAGAGGAGGAATCGTCGACCTCGGTCCGACAATGATTTACGGCTGCGCGCGTGTAAATGTTTTTGCAAAACTTGTAAAATGGAACGAAAACGACCAGGTGCATATCACTGGGGATTCGGTAACTCCCGAGCCGCAATTCCCATGCCTCTCAATTATTTACCACGTCCAACGCGAAATAATTAGTCGCTTGTCCTTGTCGTAATTACAGTTTTCGAGACACGTGAGCCGTTTGCAACATAGCCGCGTGTGAAAGTAAGTAGTAGTCAATCAGTAATGTCGATTTCCCAACTTAAAGTGTAATTGTGCCAAGTACTGTTGAAAGAAACGAGACGTGTTAAACTTAAAGATAATTTTATTTTAAACTTTTTCAATATTATTAACACTATTAACATTATTAACGTCATTTTCGACCTGGCATTTAATAAAATGTTAGTTCAGTGTCGGTAAGCGTTAATGGGAAAAAAAGTAAAGAAAACAAATCCCATTATCAATATCTTGCATGAACGTTTAAGCAAATTTGCATAAAGCTGAACAAATGCTCATTAGCTAAATCGTACTTGGTGATGAAATTATTAAATCTTACTTAACGACAGTTCTGATATTACGCTTATATAAATATTCTTTTCGCGCGTCCCTTCGCATTTCGCGAATTTTATTTATTTTCACAATCAATGCAACTATCGACCCCCCCCCCCCAGAAAATAATTCTCCTACTAAATAATCCTATATTCTCTTATTAAAACCGATTGTTCGCAAAATTTGCAATAAATCGACAATGCGGCCACCCCGTACATTACTATACTTAGTATATTAATATATTTCCAGAGCAGTGAAGAAAGAAAATAAACGAAATGCAGGTTTAAGGCCCTCAGACCCGCGCGGCTCTTCATTCGCACTTAACAAACGAAAAATGAAAAACAAGAACAAAGAGAAGCAACAACAACAACAAAACAACAACAACGACGGAAAGAGCGTTCGTTCCCACGAACGAAACGGGGAAGGAGCGGACCGAAGTGCGCCGAGCGACAAAAGAACGAATTATTAACCAAGCGGAAGAGTGTACACATGCGCAACTCGAGCGCATGCACAGAAAGCTTGGCTTCCGCGTGCCAAATGACGCGCCCATTTGTTGAATTGAAAGCGCCGGCTCTTCCTTTTTTCGGCTTCTATATGCGTGTGCGGATGGCGAAATTTCATGCGCACCGAAAAACATCGAATTACAACGAGCGAAAAGCTACGATAGCCGCGCTCCTAGTTGGTGGTACGTTCTTATCGCCGTAATTTTTATACTTCGCTTTAGTTATCGACAAGGAGCGCATTCCAAATATCAAAATTCCATCGAATTCGTGAATAACGATCTCCCATTTACGTATATACATCGATTTATATAGATATATATATTTGTATAGATTACATATGCAATGTTTTTTTGTTATCAAGGGACATTATCAATGGCCTCTTCGAACAGCTCTATTCAACGAGATTAAATATCGCTAGAGTCGCGCTTTCACGTGGTAATAAATACTCCGCCCCTACAATTAAATTATCCTGCTACGATTGTAAAATTCGTCCCGACCTCAGGCACACGACAATCCCAATAAATGACTAATGTAAATACAGATTGGATAAAAATGGCTTATCATTAATGGCGTATAGCAACGCCAATAATAATCGTCGTAGGCCATATTTCGTCGAATCGAACGGCCATCGGACATTAGGAAGTCCCAATGGGACGGACCTTAGTCCGACTGGACGATGGTTGAGGATGAGCTGCTCGAAGCGACCCTAGGTGCGCGGGCGCTCGGTCGTCGAAAAAATGCGAGAGGCGCCAAGACGCGCGCACCTGCCTCCCCGCTCAAGCAACGAGGGCCACCAGACCCTCGCCGGCGTGTCACGCACGCATGCACGCACGCACGCACACACACCCGGACAGTCGCGAGACAGACTTCCCGATACGTAGGCGCCACTTCGAGGCCTCGCGTCGCCACCATTATCTCCCCCCGTCTCGGTGATTACGCGCGCCTTTTGTCCACGGGACGGCCATGAGGAGATCGAGCCTCCCGACAAACGGCCTCCAGTCCCGGACGGCGCCTCCTAGCTTCGTCCTCACCCGAGCTTCCACGATCGACGAGCATCCCGCGATGAGTCAGCGAGCGGAGGCCAGCGTGTCGACCTTACGCGACGCTTGGCCCTGCACCCGCGACTTTTTAATAATAGCTCCTTTAGGAGAAAGAAGCCTTTTTAGCTTTGTAGCCGCGATGATAACCGCATGGTTGAGCTGCATGGTTTTGACAGTAGTACATCGGGCACCATTTGCTCATCTCGACCTCTCGACCGATTTTCTTTTCTTCGGCGAAATTATGGCTCAATTTGGAGTTTGTTGAGCGTCGCCAAGCATTTGTTCATTGACATTTCGCATTTAAAAGGTAAGTATTACAACGTCGTTCGAAAATGTCGAGCATTATTGTGCGAGGTGGTCTGGATGAAAACTCGAAAGCAAAATATAGAAATATACGTTCATTTAGATACTCTCTTTTTCTCTTTTATTCAGACGATAAAAATACTTTAAATAAGGAAATTTTACATGCACGTGAAAAGGCGAATTTGCCGTTTGAGATTGTGCCTTTGTTTTTGGACAGGAAGTTTGATCTTAAGATTATAATACATGCGTGATTGACCGTGCGAGTCATATTTAACCGGAAGTTTATTAGCAACAAATTTTGTAGAATGAAAAATTTGAGAAAAATAAGCTAATGTCCGAGTTTTTAACGACCACACAAGCTGGATTTTTATTCAAAAAACAAAATCGGTTAATAGCAACTTGGCACATATTTTTGGCTTAATTATTAGACCAATTTTCATAATTACAGAGTGCGATTCAAATTATCTTATTCTCGCGCTTCAAAATAATAAATTCACAAATAAAATCATTCTACAAATATAGTTTGCAACGATTATAAAATTTTAACATTTGTTCTTTTCATTCTTATGTATCATTTGTAAAAACAATGTTACTAATAACGGGGGGTGGGGGGGGAGGAAGAGAGTAGAAATCGATATTGACACGAAATAACGATGGAATATTACTTTTATATTCTAAAAGGATGAGTCACCGATAATTCGACCAACTGTTTGATTTATAAAATACTTTATACGAAGTTTTATCGTTATATGATTTATTGCATTTTTATCTAAATCTTAAAACATATAAAATGTTGAATTACCTAATGAAAATAAGGACCAAATGTTAAAAGAGTGTTTAACCACAGCATAAAATTTTGTTTCCGCTATTACCATTACGTAAAATTGTGTAATTTTTTTTCTCATTAATATATGCTATAAATTAAAATTTCGTCATTTTTAATTGAATATTATTAGCCGCTACAGTAGGTGGAAAATGTTTGATAATAAAATAATATTTTGCACAATTTTTTTTTTTTTTTTTGAAAAATCTTGGAAGACCGTTAACGGAGAAAATAGCATAAGATTATTGAAAAGAAAATTCAATTGATAAAGAAGTAAAACCACTTGACGGTTGACTGTTCCCGGGCAAAGAAAGCCTTAACGTGTTCGGCCTGCGCTTAATGCCGACGTTATATTACTCAAGTCCGGCTTTGGTTAACACGATCGACTTTCAGTGTCTATCCGAGTGCTTGCGAGACTTGCATTTCAAGTAACGCGTAATAAAATAACACAATAAGAACATGAATTTTTAATTTTGTGAATTTTGTTAAATTAATTGCAATTGAGAAGAATTTCTATTTGACAACTTCGGCTGGATAAATGACATCGAATTAGTTTTAAGCACTGTCCATTTTCGAGTCGATCGTTGTCAATTATTTTTGCTACGCCATGAAGGTAAAATTTCAGTACAATAATACTTAAGATTTTAAGCGCATAGTCATTAAGAATTTATGACTAAGTACAATTTTACAATAAAAATTATTTAACTGCAATTCAAATGTTACCTTATAATCACTTTACAAACACCGGTTGCTTTCTCTTTAATGTGTTTTATTAATACTGCTGATAATTTTATAATACTAAATTTAAAATTTAAAATGCAATTGAAAGTGAGACAGAAGTTGATAGATAAGCCTGTCTTTCGCGCACTTCAACGTTCAGACAAAATAAAATAAAATAAAAAAAAACAGAAGAAAACTAATAGTTATATTTTTATTACATTTGAATATTTAAAAATTATAATATGGCCATTTAATGGAATGAAAACACAATTTTGAGTAAATGTTTTTTGCTTCTTACCATTTAATTTACGAGTTAATGTTAATATTAGCCAACTGAATATTTATTTAATAAACATACCGATAGCGAGTGGCAGTTTATTCGATTTCGTTAATGTTTGTGCATAAATGTTTAAAAGTAAATATATTTGCTTTACCTAATAATAATTTTCACGCTTATTACTGTGTACAAAGAATTAAAATTTCAGCGCATATAACGATGTACTATAGAGAACAATGTCTGTGTCATGAAAATGATTGAGCATCATTGTATAATATCTCTCACACAGACCAAGGATTTTCATTTCCTAAAGAGTTAAAATACAAAATAACATCGTCGGAGTTGCCTAGGCTCATGAATCCGAATACTTACTTTGAAGCGGCTGACAAAATTACACAAGTGACGAGAGAGAGAGAGAGAGAGAGAGAGAGAGAGAGAGACGAAGTCGAGGCGCAACGAAAGCAATGGCTATTACAGGCGAGGCGCCGGTACTTGGTGCGCGAAGAAAACCGGCCGCGGTCGTAGGCAAATAAGAAAGTTTAGAAATTGGCCAATTACGCTTGCGCCTCGAGGGTGGGAGTTACGAAAGCCGAGGCGAGCAGTACGCGACTTCGTTGCCGTCGCCGTCATTGTCTTTTAAATGGGTCACGATGCGTATTAAAGCGCGACTGGCTGGGTCGTTGGGCCGTGAACGGACATCAATAACGTCTTTTCGTGCTTTTAAAGCGTTATTTATAATGGCTCTGTATGTTCCTTCTCCGCGGGGATTTTTAATGCGCGCCATTAGCCGAAGGAATTTGTTGGTTATCGTACGTCTCGAGCGTTTGTCGATCGCCATCGTCTTAGATTTCCTAGCGGTATCCACGCCAACAATTTACCACTACAAGTCCACTCGTAAGCTGACTTCGCGTGCACCACCACTGACTTACCATTACTTCAAAAAATTGCCACGAGACTTTAGATACCATAGGATTTGCGTTAATGCTACGTCGCATATATGTATTTCATTAATATCTTAAATTATTAAGCGTAAAATTCAGTTTTGAATTCTCTAAGAAAAGAGCGTCACGGTAATGAATTTTTACGAACTTGTTTGTATGCTCTATCAATATTATTTATTGATTTAATGCTATTACTAAAGCGATCCTCGAAAACTTTTTAATATAGCTTCGCTCTGTTCCGGTCATAAAATAAATAAAAATATCTGCTATTCGATAATCGACATTAACTTGGCTCGCGTAAGCTAAGCAAGCTGCGGCCCAAGATAGAATTATAAATCAAGAATCGTGACATTTTCGATTAATTAAATTATAAAAGTGAATCGTGACTATAATATCATTGCGTTAATATATGTGTGCTGGATTTTAATATTTAAACGGTGTATGGAACTCTTGTTGCAATTTTCTTATTTCCATTTACCACTCGACTGCGACTGAATGTTTGCCTATACGTATAATAACAAAATGTATTATAACAAAAACAATTCGATTACGATCTGAAGAAATAATTTACAAAGATGAAACGAAAAATTAATATAAAAATTAACGTCTCCATCAATGTATTAGACACATTTTTTATTTTGACTGATATATATATAAAAAAAAGAAGAAACAAATAGAATTACATTCTATTTTTTTTAGAATAGATTCGTTATTGTATAAAAACGTCTTTTTTGCTCATTTCGCTATTGCTTATTATGCAATTTCCTGTTTTTTTGTATTACGATATACTTTTTTTCGGCTAGTTCGAAGATTTTTAATAATATTTTGTACATTTGCTTCGATAATGGATATCATAATTTGATAAGATACATAAAAAATTGATTGCATTCGATCTCAACAGCTGCAAATTTCCTTACTCTGGATAATTTAATGTAGAAATAACAAATTCACAAGAAGTGAGAAATGATATTTAAGGACAATTTTATTGTTAAAACGAATTTTTTCATGTATTTTATAAAATTTATAATATTTGAATAATTGATTTAACAAGGGCTAAAACAATTTTATTCGCTCTGTGGGGGGGGGGGGTAAAGAATTTTTATAATATAAAATTCATTCACATAAATCTAATCACATATACAAAAATCAAGAAAATGCTCTTTCCAAACTTTACAATTACGAACAAAAAAAATAAAAAATAAAAAAAGCAATAACAATAAATGTAAGTTATCAATTATTTTAATGAAAAGCATATATTTGAGCAGAAATCAGAATTTATATTTGAAAGCTTACGCCGACCAGAAAATGAGTAAAATAATTTTTTAAAAAAACATTTATCTACAATAAAATAATTTCTCTAATATATATATATATATATATATATATATATATATTACACATTTTGTTTGCGAAACCCAGCTTTCTCTAAATGTTAGTAGCTCATAATCTCTTAGTGTTTTGCATCTGGTTCCGGTATCACGATACGATCACTTTTGTTTTAAAAAGTCACTTACATGACAATTTGATTAAAAATAACAGACTGTATTTATCTGATTAGTTAAGAATAATTAAATGCTTCGTCTACTTAATAATATTAATGTTATACTAATAAACTAAAAAACTATTATGCACATAAAATTTGTATTTTGTTTATTTTTCAATATACCGTACAATAAATATTTCTCTCAAAGATACTGATCAGGATCTACGAATTAGCAATATTCACTACGTAATTGCAAATATGCAAAATAATTTCAATATACAAATAATTCAGTTGTACGTATCTCTTCTATATGCTTATAATGCATGCGAAAAAATTTGTAATAAGAATCCCAAAAAATTATAATAATAAATCCTAGACATTTATAAATATGAGACGTGCATACGTAGTGGTATAAAAATATAATTCTATGTGGCGCCTACGATGCGCTCATTAATTTACTTTTTTGTTCTGCGTCTTTTTTACACACACATACTTATATATATCGTGCATATTCTTGTGCATAAGTGCCAAAGAAGCGCACGTAACATTAAAGTCGGACTATATAGTTGACTATCGGAGCTAAATACAAGGCTCCTTCCCTCCCTTTCTCGTTCTCGGCCTCCGGGAGTCGACACACTCATTATCTTTGCACTCTCGTGCGGTCGACACGTATTTATATATACAAGCGCACCTATATGCTTGCAATGTATGCCGAGTGTGTACGAGCAGACGTCCGATACAAGTGTGTAATTCGCTATCCGTACGACTTGCCGGCGCCCGCTCGGTCTATACTCCATCCTCTATTTTTTCGTGTTCTTCTATCCTTCTTTCCCCTTCATCCCTCTTTATTTTCCTATTTGGTAGTAGTTTTTTATATTGTGAAATTATTACCAGCAGTACTTCCGTTGTAACGTATGAGTCAATATGATCAACTGGTAGAAATAAGACGCCATTTGGATAATAAAGGCAAAATTTATTTTAATTGAAACAGAATGTACGCTTCAAATAACTCGTATTTGTAAATTCTACGAAAAAAATGTACTCAGCGTGTTTGAAACGAAACCGCTAAAGCCTTCCATCCGTTCTAGAATCAAATAAACTCTTAGAGATTGATACAATTTCTTTAAGTGGAATTTCGTATTCTTCGCATATTGTCCACTTATCAATACCAATAAAAACAATAAAAGGCAAGTAAGTAATACACTCGAAATACGTCAAAGTAATATATAATTATCATTACTATTGCCATTTAATTATTTAAATACTCAGCCAAAAACCTTTGGCATAAAACATAAATTCCGAGGAAAAAATTAAACAGTAAAATACCTTCAAACGGTACGTCCACCAACTGTAATTTATTAAAGCTAAAATGATCAAAGTTTAATTACAACATAATAGCATATTTAATACCGTATTGTTTATATAGAGATTTAATATAAAAATCAAATAAAAATAACAAAATTATGCCGACTAATAAATAATAACCTAATTCTGTGTATACATTTGTAAGGACATGTGAATATTAAATTGCAAATTATTATTATTATGGCGCTGTAACACCCACAGTTGCGAGCGACAGGATTCCATAAGGCTCGTGTGCCGCGGTTGATCGATCACTCGATCGCTCGATTAGCCAACTACGGACATCGCCGATATAACCGAAAGTACGCGCGAGAAAAGTGGCGTTTCTCAGTGCTAATATAACACGTAACTGTAACCGCCGACGCGCCGATATGCTTCGATAAATACCAGGACGATGTAACATTGCGGAGCGTCGGCGACATTAGAGCTTTCGTAAGACCGTTCGCACAGTGAGATAACAACGTTACAAGCTGAAATTACTTTTATATATTTATGCCTGACATTCGTCCCGTTTCAAAGTAATTTTTATTAATAAGTTTCAGACAAAATCAAAAACAAAAAACATTAACGTAGTGTGTGCTGCTTAAGCGCACGAATAATGAGTTTTGCCTTCAACACGCTTTTAACTTTTTAACTAAACCTTACTTAAGCCACGTTAATATTTATCTGATGTTTTTTTTTTTATTTTGAAAATTTCGTTCACATATTTGTTAAATATATACACAATATATACGAGCAACGTTGAAATAAAAAGTTTCGTTTAAAAATTTTAGCAAATCTGGAATCGAGGGCGATTAAAATAAAAACAAATAAGGTAGTACAGATTATTATAGTAAAAATGATTGAATTATTAAATAAATTTATTAAATTATTAAAAAATTTTTAGAGAATTTCAAATATCTGTGAAATAATTGTTGAGACAGCGTTAAAGCTACGTTGAATAGAAATAAAGAGAATCATCGATCGTCTTTTGAATATTCCGAGCATTCGTAATGGCTTAGTGTCGATCGATGAAGTTAAAGGCAGCAAACCTTTCATTTCACTGCCCATCATTGCATTGGACAGAATAAAAATTGACATAATGCAAATAACGAAACGAAAATAGTGATCCTGGTATAAGCTTCATGCGAATGTCGAAAAGCAACGAAATTGTATGGGAATTAATCGAGTGAAACGGCAAGCGCTCACGACCTACCCAAGCAAATTGTTCGATTTTTTCTATTCTTGCCTTCGAGATTATGTGATATTTTTTGTTTGTGGGGGGGGGGGGTGTTATTCCTTCTGATCTCTGAGGGTTACTTTTGCCGCCATTCAATTTATTTATTTTTATTAATCAACAGGAGTCCATTGCCGATGATTTGATATGACGCCATGGACGAGCCGCGCGTAACAGGATTTAACCGAGAATAAGAAGAGAAAATATCATTATGTTAATATTTTATAACGATAATACGCCATAAACTATACGATGATATATGATGAATGAAACTTGTTTTCGCGAATCTCTTTTTTTTCTTCTTCTTTCTGGTAAGTGCTGTAATTGAAGAGTATTATATTCCATTATTATATTCCACATACACACACACGCACGCACGCACGCACGCACGCACGCACATACACACACACACACACACACACATATATATATATATATATATATGAAAAATACTAGGAAAAATAGTAGTTTTTATTTTAAATGAGTACGTGAAAAATACGTAACACTGTTTAATAATCTTTATGTGTTAACTAATAATTAATAGCGTATAATGAAAAATAATAAGAGTATAATAAAATCTTTATGAAAAAATAGTGATTTTATTCTTATTTGTATATGTAAGCTTGATATTTGCTGGTTTGAAATTTTATTTCAAAACTAACTTCGTCTTCGTTGTATCGATATAATTGTTTGTCATTGATATGCCACTGTTATCGCTCTAAATGTAATATTAAAAAATTTTTTATATTTAGCCTTTGTACTAATCACGTATTTATCACTATTTTATATTTACATCATCATTTTATTGCTTGTATAACGCATTTATAAAATCATCTTACCATCTTCGCATTCCACAGACAATCAAAATTCCAATGCTCGAACTCAATCGAGGTCTTCGCTCTCTTACATCTATAGTATTCTTTCCAAGATATACGTTTTATTGTTCTTTAAACATTATGACTATTAGTTAATATAATATATACGAGACATTTTGAAGATTAAGATTATGATGGGCCTATGAATTTGGCAATTAGTTTGATTGGTTTTGATTTATTAAACAAGAGTTCGACCGTTATTTGTACGTTACTGCATAAAGCGCTAAGCAATTAACTAAGGATATTATTGCTATTTGACATAAAATTAAAAGACTTATGCAAAAAATCTTTAATCATTTTTTACCCCATGCATCTTCAAGTGGATTTTTGTTAATCTTGTATTAAATTTCATGTAATTATTTGTACATATTATTGTTTTCACATATTTTTAGATTTCAATTACTCGAATCTTAATCTTTTAAGTGTGATAAAACCGTTTGTATACAGCTCATTTATGTGAAATAAGCAATATACATTTGTATACGCTAAAACATTGTCTCCAAATATATTTAAATGATGTGAATAAAAACATTGTTACTTATAATTCTTTCAAGTGCCAATAATAATTAAAATTTTCCAACTCAATATTTTATTGCAGTTGAGCATTAGTTATCAAAAACAAATACTTATGTCTGAAAGATAATTTTAACTATATGTAATCAAATCATTACTTGCTATAAATCGCGTAAGTACTTAAAATAGTTTCCTACTTTTGTCCTTCAGTAGTTATAACTTATCCCGACTGTTATTAAACGCATAATTTTTTTTCTTTTTTTTTTTTTTTTTTAATAATAATAATTATGCAAATATTGCTAAAGTTATTTTACCTAAGAATATAAATCATTCCTTGGAATTTATCGATTGATTCCTCTGCATATTTTAGAGTTCCAACAAAACTCCCACGTAAATTCTAAAAATCTTTGAAAAGCTCTGCCAATATGCGTACTTGGCTTCAGCAATGAGTGTTTTAAGACCTCGTTATTTTCGACATCCGTACGGGTACTTCGCTCGAGGGCGGTATGACGCGTATATGCGTGCGTGGCGTACGAGAGTGAGAATGAGAGTGACAAAGAGAGAGAGAGAGAGAGAGAGAGAGAGAGAGAAGACGCAGCTTGCAGCCCACGTGTTCGTCCCGCTGTAAGGTTACACTTGCTATTATTAAACGAGTGTGAGGCTACTGGCACCACCGGCTAGTGACTCCAAGATATGCCAGGAGCTGCCAATTTTCTGACGAGAGACGGAATTGAAAAACATCGTGCAATTTTAAAGACAGCAAGATGAGTGATAAATGTCAAAACTGCTAAGTAAATATCAGCTACGTGTTATTACATGGATGTTTGTACATCCGAATATTTCTATAGATGTAAAAATTTTCAGTTTTCATCTTTTTAATAAAATTCAACTCCACATTGTTCGTGAATATAGACATTCTCTCAATAACAGATTACTAAAGTCTTGATGAATTTATAAATGAAATTTTTCATTTCATATATATATATATATATATGGGAATATATCTTGTTATTATATTCTTAATTTTTTATAATAAACAAAATATTTTATAATTTAAAAAATTAAGAATTATAATTTACGAAATAAATTTCGTGTATTTCTATTCATTTTTTTTACATGTGACATCCTTGCTTGGAAAGGCGCTTTATATTATGAAATTTATACGGATCCTCCCCCCCCCCCACTTTGTTCTAAAAGTATGCTAAAGGCTCGTGTATAATGAACCCATTCTATCGGTTCACCGAAATGCTTGATAAATCTTAAATAATTATATATGTATTATTGTTATGTATCTATTTGAAACATTTCCTTAACAAGATATAAATCATTATTTAAAAAAAAAAAATTTTATTTACTTGCTTACTAAGGTTGAGTAACAAACTTTCACCTAAACATGTAAATCAAACTTTTTATTTAATTTATAATTCGTACTGAACTCCATACGAATGGAATGAGAATCTTCCATAATTGTTATCATCTTTATACAAAAAATTATTGGAAAAAAGTAAATTAATACGAAAATAATTTTTTTAATAATAATTCTAAATAAAATCATCCCTTTTGAAAATTGAAAACTTTTTGTTCGTATCATTTCTAGCATAAGTATACTCTTTTCAGATATATGCTTTAAGTACGTAATACTTGACTGAAAAAACGGCACACGAAACTCTTTTCCATCGTCGAGAAAATGGGACAAAGGAAAAACACCAGCTGTACCTCGAGAACGGAGCGCTTTTTTCTCCTCATTTCATCTGGTACATCCTTTTCTTACTAACGAGCCCTCTATGCCGCGCTCTCTCCCTCTCTCTTTTGCCACAATGGATAAAGGAGCTCTAGCCTCGAGTGAACTGAGCCAAAGCGACAATACATTAAGCTCGACTACAAATATTCACGATAATTAGTCCTTCCCCTTACCCTTCCCGGCCCCCTACCGCTACCGCCCACAATTTGACTCACACCTGTGTATCAATGCACGTGTGGGATGACGAGCCAAGACGAAGAGGTGGAGAAAGAAGAGCAGTTCCTATGAATCTGTGAACTGCGAGGCACTTCTCATCGCCGTAAATCATTCGACGTGGATTTATGGCCTCGTTGCGCTAACTAGAAAGAGGCCAGTCTCTCTCGATGGATTTTAATTCGAATTTAATTTTCACACCCGAAAACAAAACTTTATGAGCAATTAAGGCTGGATGAGAAATTTTCACAAATCTTTCACGATTGAACAAAGTTGCAGTCTTATCACTTCAATAAAGCCTATTTTTTTTATTATAGGTCGACGCGAGCTTTCTTCACCAGCAAATAAGTCAAAATTCAAAACGATTACTGCATTAAATTGTACTATAAATACATCGATTTACTCGCAATAAGGAGATCGCTTACACTTTTGAGCATTGCTAGCTTTGTATGTGAACAAAAGTGGAATATATGAGTTGTTTAAATCCATTGCTCAGCTGCAAATTTATGGGTTGCATAGTTAACGAGCGATTAACGCCATAGTTACTTTATAAGCAATTACGGAAGAGAATTGATAAAAAGAAGTTTATAGCTCAAGAACTATGCATGAAAGCTTATGAAATTTGCATTGTACTGAATCTTTTGTTATTTGAATCGGCCTTTTATTATACCAATTAAATTTGCAACTGATTTAAAATAAAATCATTCTATTTTCATGAACTTTTCATTAATATTAAACAGTTTTATTTTCCCATATAATAAGATATTTATACCATTTTAATGTAACAAAAATATAATGAAAAATTTGTAAAACACTTTAAATTAATTGTAAAGTAATTATTTACTATGAAAAGTGAAATGTGAATTTGTACATTTGAGTCAAATGCGCATGGACTTTGACATTACATGTAAAGATAAATTCTTATCGTATACAGCCATTCAAGTGTATAAGAAAAATTAATAATCTTTTTTCTATAATTAAAAAATATATCCAGACTTGTTTAATAAAAATTAATTTATTTTAATTGAATATGTTTAAATATGTATAATTATGTAATTTTTTTTCATATACAAAACAAACATTTTGAATATTAAATTATATTAAAACTTTCTCGAATATAAAACATTAAAGTAATATTCGCGTATGATTTTTTCCACAATTACAATTAATGTAAATAACATGTAGTTACAGAGGTTACAAATTCATACTTAATGAATATCTAATATTTCAAAAATATACTTCATTATAATGAATTCCCAAATTTTTCATACACAACGGTCATAGAAATATATTTATATATTCTAATTTTTATAAAGTAATACTTTTACTTTATAAAGTAATACTTAAAAAGTAATATAAAACAATGCTATAAAGTAATCGTACAAAGTAATACTTTACGAGCTTATGTATTACATGAATTAATAATAATGTAATGTATAGTAAAAATAAAACGACATATAATATTAAGGAACTCATTGAATTTTTTTGAAGGGATTTTTTTTTTAATGAATATTTCATGAATTTAATTAACTTGGAAAAGAAAAAATATGATATTACAGATAGAAAATGTTTAATTAATCACTTATTATTTATAATGTTATTTAATCATAATATAAAATTGATCAAACCACTCATTTATTCGCTTATCTATTTATTGAAATTTAATTTTTAAAACACCCATTATTAAAATATTAAATTGTCAAGATGTATGTCAAATCGTGGATACTCGGATCCGCAATATCGTACATCAAGATTTAAGTTTATTTCTCAATTATTATTATTATATTGTGTTACTAAAATTATTATACGTGGAAGAGTTGTATTTGTAGCACATTTGATTATGTTTTTGATTAGTAGTCAAATTCCATATAGCTGAAATGCCACTGTAAATTATGCAAAGTAAAACAATAATTATAACATAAATATGTATATGAGAGTGTGCGCTGAGTTCATTGGTCTGAAGTAACAATGCATATCGTAAGCACCTCAATGATTATCGATAAAGATTTAGTAGCCGACGGGGAATCAATTACATCACACCGTCTTAACAATAAGTAACGCGACCCGTTATTGTCGTCAATCGTACAAATGCGACAGTGATACCGTATAATGTCATACAATCGCATGAATATCATAATTCGACGAAATTCTTTCTCGATCGACCCAGCGTACCGCGAAAAAGCCCACATGCGGATGAGAAGAATGATAAATCGCAACGATTTTTTTCGTCACAAGGTTCAATTACACGCGCATTGGCAAACATACTAGGAATAAAAATATCCTCACCGCCGCTCACCCACAAATCCTTATCGGCTACACCAAAGCGCGCCAATGACACACATTGTACACGTACACATGCATATAGTAGATTGAGCGAATGTGTATTTAGTAAATTGTTACCGGCGACGTCGTCGTTGTCGGCAGTCGATGTCCTCTCCTCCGTGTCGGGCAGCACCTCGTAGTCGCTGCCGCTGCCGCCACCACCGCCGCCAGCGAGGTCGAAGTCAATCGACGCCGCCGCGACGGCAGCTGCCGACGTCGCGACGCTTAGCGTCGTCAGCGTCGCCAACGCGATCAGCTCCCGCGGTACCATATCGCTCTACTTTTTTCTATCTGTTGCCTCCCTCTCTTTTTCTTTTTTCCTCGGCCTCCCCTACAGCCCAGCGGCGCCGAAACTCCACCAGGGCAATTCCCGTGTTATTTATTCGTGTGCGACCAGCGTTCTTCCTCACCACCGATGGCTTATTTACCCGACAACAGCAGGTTTTTTTATATTATACCAAATGCATACGTAAGAACTTGTTGGCGTCACACCGAGCCTTAGCTTTACGCCTTACCTTCTGCGCTTTTTTCAGAAAGTGCTCGGCAATCGCTATCGACGTTCCGCACAAAAAATCAACGATTCTCTTCGATTGTCAAAGGCGCATCGTATACCGAAGTAAGATAATGAGAAGTAAGAATAATGAGTGAGTGAGATATAGTACGTGTGTGTGTGCGTGCGTGTGCGTGCGTGTGTGTGAATTTGAGAAATAAACGAAAATTGGAAAATCGGCTGTTGTACACAAACAGGCCAACCAGTCTTTCCGTTGCGTTCTTCTTCTTTTACAACAAAAATCACCGATCATACAATTCTTGAGCACTTATCGATAGTCGTACTTTGTCAAGGACCGATTTCCCGTTTTAAATAACAATTGGCTCCACGATCAATCGACCGATCGCTTCGTACATCCCACGAGATGGGAAACGTACACGAGCACTCGGTGTATACACAACCGACTCGACGGAGCGCTTGGAAGCGACTGACTGGCACTGGCCGTCCACGGCAGCTCCTCTCAAAAAACCAGCAGCGTTGCGCTCCTACAGTCTCTCTATGAGCCAGACAGAGAGAAGGTGTGCGTATGTGGCGTTTGTGTGCGTGAACCTGCGTAGTGGAGGGCCGGGTTTGAAACCGGCGCCCATGCATGTGTTCGTGCAGCGGGTGCCCAACGTTTCGTAGACGAGGCGCGGATTGGCCGGAGTCGCGGTGCTTGCCAGGGGAAAGGGAATCGAAGAACACGTGGCGCGGGAGTAGGAGAGCCCGGTGGCGCCTAAGGCCAGAGACGCTGGAGCGCCGTCCGAGCGCCGTTGACGACGACGACAGCGACGACGGCTGGGCGCGCACGTGTGAGACAATGAGAGCCTGTCAAGGAGACCGGCGGATGTCGAACTCGATGACGAGGCACTTCCTCAAGGCAAAGGAACTGGACCTACCACCCTGTTATCAAAGCTTTGTCGAGGGGCAGGGGTGATCGACTACCGACGAAGGTATCGAAATTGGCGAACACCCTATCCGCGCTTACGCTCCTTTGTAGCCAAGTCGACACCCTTACTGCGAGACTTGAACTTTGGCGAGGTCGATAATGCCGATAAGCAACCTACTTTTTTCTTCGAATGTACTAGACTCGTTACTACACACGCGCATCGTAGCTTCGTTGCTCAAGAGATTTCAATTTGCTTGACTGTAACTCAACTGCTACTTCGATCGATTATGTCTAGCTTATGCAAGTATCGATTTCAGAAACATTAATTTTTTACTCGTCCGATCCTATAAATAAACTGCGGAAAAACTTGCACATGTATTTTTAATATAATTATATATATGTATAACAGCTAAATCTTTTATAATTAAAATTTTTTATTTTTTAATTAATATATATCAATATTTGATACTCCTTTGGTTTATAGATTTCAAGATGTTTCAAAATATTTGCAATCCAAATATTTCCTTCACGAGACATTAATTTTAGTAAGATGTGATTGTTTTAATGATGTAACATCTAAACGAATATTTTTAACGTATCTATTACATTTTCAATTTTTTCAATTTCCTTATTTGGAAGGGGGGTCTACTTTTGCATAATTACAAAATTTTTTAGTCATGTATTTTAAAATATTTATTAAAGAATCATGCTTATGTGCATATTCCATTTTCGTCGTATCTTTCATGAATCTACTTATATGTTCCTTTTTTTTTATATAATGGAATATTTGCAAAAAACAATTTTGAACTCCCTAGAATGCCCACTTAATGCGAAATGTCGTATAGTATGGTTTTATGGCATGCATTACGATATTATATGTTTCTCTCACATTTCAAGTTTAAAATAATGTTAAAGCATGTTAAAAATGAATTATTCTTTGCTTATAAATAAAATATTTTTTTTTAATATATTTTTCGAGACGTAATTTAAGTTTATTAAAAATAATTGAAATTAATATTAATCTATTGAGGTTAATTTTAACCTAATATTTATTATTGAAAATTTATCGATCTATATTTTAATATAATCGGATAATTATTATTCCATTTGTAGATGTTTAAACTTGTAACTGTAAATAGTCTTGCCACAATTTTCGTTAATTCTACGTTTCACTTTAAATACAAATTGATTAATTAATTATAAAAAAATTATTTATACAGAAACTCTTAAGCTTTTAAATACTAATATGGTTATTACCAATATGGTTAATACAAAGCAAAAGGTAATTTATTGTTTATATGAATCCATTATAGACGTTTGAGTAGTCTAAATACTAAGTACACTTAATTTGAGAAGCAAGGAAACGATTAATTGTATAATTTTATTAATTATCTTTACCTTATCTTATTCAAAATAATAGACCATCCAAGTTGCATTATCATTTAAAGAATTTTTAAGTTTAAAATAGAAAATATTTATTTTATATCCAAAAACTCTAAGGATATTAGTACTTTTTGTCTTCTTTAATTTAATAAAGAAAATAATGAATATATTTAGTTTATATCTTTAGAAAATATTTTGCTGTACAATGAAATTGAACGAAATGAACGAAAAGTAAGAAATTCAATAGAAAAGGTATAATCTTTTAATTCGAGACAAAATACTTGAATGAAGGTACTTAGAATTGTATTATACAATTAACTATACAACGCAATGTTAATTATCACGAAAAAAAAAACTAATAGTGCATAATGAAGTTAATAAAATAAACTAATTTGTTTGAAGTGATACAAGTGAAAACGATAGATGTTACACAAAGAGAGGATAACTTTTTATTTTTCAAGCGTTAGTTACGTATAATTTCAATAATATATTTATATATTTAAATACTTTTCTTGGATTTTTCATCATATCAAGATCATTATAAATTTCTAAAGATGTATTAGTACTTTTATAAATATACTTTGTCTTTTATACTTGTTGAAGGGCGTGAAATTTACTATAATTTGTATAAAAATTATGACAATTCTGTGCTGTCTAGGAATTTTAAGCTCTATTGGTTTGCCAATTTTATATAGTAAACTGTATGCGAAGAAACGAGTACAGC
>NW_011948427.1:3502883-3590772 GCF_000503995.2 Ceratosolen solmsi marchali | reverse complement strand
TTAAAATATTCTCAGAAGTCATTAGTTTGCACTATTCGCTGAACTAAAAAAAAATCCGAATCAAAGTACGAGGTACTGGACAAAGTCATTACAAATCTTTAAATCAAAGAAAAGTTATCATTTACGCAGAACAGCCGTCAAGTAAAGTTCGAGGAAAAATTGGCTAAACAAACATAATGACAGAGTCAGAAGACTTTAATTCAACGTAATTATTTTAAAAAGTATCTAAACACCGAGCCTATGGTGCATAAAGGGAGCAAAATGCGTGTAGATGTGGAAGGCGTTGGTTGGAGAGGAGGAGAGACCGGGAAGAGGGAGACGGAGAGAAGGAGAGTCAGCCTCTGTCTGGTGGTCGGTGCTCCTTCAGTGTTTGCCGCGCAGAAGCCGATGCATTATATGTGTGTTCCGTTGCTGCTGGCCGACTGTTGACTCCTTCGGTTCTCCCTTTTTTCTCTCTTTCTTGGCATATTTCTCTCCATTTTTTCTCCTCCCCCTCCTTCCCTTTCTTTGCGTCGTCGGGAGCGCCTGCTTATTTATCTCGTTCTCATATTCTTCTGGCGCTCTATTTTCGTCGTTTTCTTTCCCCCCTCCCGCCCTTCACGTTCGGCTCGTCCAAGGCGCGCGAGTCTGTATGTGTAATTTCTGGCGTTCTTCATTTTACTCGCTCTGAGCTTTTTACGTTTCACTTTAAGATGTTGCTTTTTTCTCCTGTCACTTGGTGGGGCTCTGCATAAGTGTCTTTTTTAATTATACCTATAATAAAGTGAGCTCGTACTTACGCGAGCAGACCAAAGAAATTTTTGTAAGTGCTAAAATAGAATATTAACCCACACTCGCAAGTGTTTTCATTCCCATTGCTTAGTCTGATCCTGTCAAAGTTCAATTCAATTATACTTATTAATTGCATGCACGTTGATCAGAGAGGAAATGTAAATGTGTCTAGAAGGAATTAATTGTTATAATAAAATTATTGAGTTTATTATGAGCACATATGATACGCATATGAAATTTTTAAAAGTCATCTCTTGTAAATTAAATATTAAATAGAGAAAAGAGAAAAAAGAGACGCAATCACTTTTTAATGAACGTAATTCAATTTTACAAATGCCAAATTCCATAAAATTACAAACATATAAATTAATGAAATATTTGCATAAATTATTAATATTTCATGTTAAAACAATTTATTCTCTAATTAGCCATTCAATGCTTGCTAGTTTTGGCATTTCACATACCCACATACCCAGATACAAATTATTAAATAATTACCAGTTATTTTATTCCACATTAATAAATATTTTGTTTATTTTTATAAAAATAAACCGCCATATCTAACTAAAATAAAGAAAAACAATCATATTTATAAAAAATTAAACAAAAACTTTTTCAAGATTATAAATGTCAAGGACAAAATGTATTATATTCATTAAATTGTACCTATTCAATAATATCATCTTTATCGAAATATCATCAATTGTAAAAGAGCATGATTTAATTTACCAAAGTTTTCTTTATATTTTTGTATAAAGAAAAAATTTAATTATTAGTCTTTGAAATACATTAAGTCAGTATATAGTTGTACGATAAATGTATTTATTAACAATATAAGCATTTTATTTCAGCATTTTTATTATCTATGAAATTCGAATAAAATTTGTAAATATTTTTAGTTTTTGGTATTATAATACTTGAATACTGATATATATATATATATATATATATTATTTTTTATCGCCATTTGTCACTTGTACACAAATCTGCAAACAAGTTAACAAATGAAAATGATTTTAGGCCGAGTTTTTGGGCACGATTGTACTGTTAACACAGTATTGTTGGTCTATTATAAAATAGTAATGAGTCAAGGGCCGCTTACATGAGCTCGTGACCGACAAAAAATACTCGTAGATCTCAGGGTGGCGCTGGTCAGTTATCGTCGTTTAAAATTTAATACTCTCGCTCGCACGTTTCTCGATCCTCGAAATACCATTCTTTCGATTTATTATTCTATGCGTTCGACGCTAAGTCTACCTTTTCCTCACTCTCTCGTCTGTCGTTTGTCCTTTATCATCCACAATGACTCGACAAGAGAAAATTGAACCACTGCACCTGGGGTACTCTTTGTATACGGGCGCATTATGAGATCACGAGGCTATTGGAATTTAGCGCCGCGTGCGCTACTGTACCTTTTATCGACGAATTAGCGCTTTTACCAATGCACTGAATATATTTATGAAGTTCTCCTATTAGCTAGTTCTTTTGGGCCTTCATGTGGCTTTTTTTTTCATTTGTAACCTTGCTAAAACGTTGACGTAAAGAGATGTGCTCTGTATTTTTCTAGCGGGGTAGAAATTAATCCATTTTACTTTATCTTCATTTTATCTAAAATTTGTCTCTGAGAGCGAGCATACATTAAAAGCTTGATCGAATTAATAACATAATTAATAATTGTCGTGCTTTCATAAATATATTCAATATTCTACATACTGTCATTAAAATTTTATCGTAATAATTTTAATCTATCAAGACTTACAGCATTAATAATAATAACAACTAGCTCGAAAATATATTATAATAAGTAAATTAGTTTAAAGTACGAATAAAATTTTTGTAAACTTTAAAATAAATCATTCAGTCATATAACATATGATTAACAATATTATTAATTTATTGTGGCAGTTTTTATTAAATATAAATTTTGTCTAAATATCGCTAAAAAATGACCGGGTAAGAATTTGTTAATTTTCAGAAGAAATTAATTTTAATCATATTATTTAAACTAATTATTGTTATTTTTCTTGTACTATTATTATTATTATTATTGTTGTTGTTGTTGTTGTTGTTGTTGTTGTTGTTGTTGTTGTTATTATTATTGTTATTATTATGTATTAGATTTTTAAGAATTAACAGTTATTAAAATTTTTATTATTATTACATTTATTTAAATATTCTGTTTGAATAATGAAATTAGCATTTTAGTATGTTTCAATTCACGGAGGTAGTATTATTTTTAGCTATTATTACAAGTATTTTATTATTAAAAGAAAAATTAAAAAGCTATACTTGTTTACGGCATTATATATTTCCTGCATTAAATGAAATCAGACATTTATGACCTCGTGGTATCTTTATCGTTTCTTAGGACATTTTATATTTTATCGTAACTAGAACGGAAATTTGCCATTTTCCAATTTCTCATAATCATTTTAATTCCACTTCCATTACTATATTTGACCTTTCTACTAATATAAAATGTCACAACACATCAATCTTGAATCTAAAATAGATTATTCTCCAAGTCAAATGCCAACATAAACAAAAGGAAATTATAATAATGAATAAGTTGAATTTAGTAATTATTCTATGAAGATTTTAAGAAAATATTTAAATTAAATAATATTGCAAAGCTAGTTGAAAAGATGACAAGATCTATCGTTATTTCACGAATGATAATTTAATTATCTTCGTAAAAGTATTTTAAAGATAGCGTGGAGTATTCCTCGAAGGGAAAAGAAGGATAACGCTATAATATATATATATATATATATATATATATATATATTTACATAATTTATAGAATGAAATCATTCTAAGCAACGTTAGATTTAAAACAAAACAGAAAAATTCTAAGTAACAAAAAACGAAAAAATCTCTTTCATAGTTTTAACATGACTTCGTAGTATTACAAGGGAGACAGAAAAAGGAATAGCTTCCAACTGTTTTCTTCCAGAGCGACGACTCGATCGTCGATGCTCGCGAGCGACGGCGGTTGACTCGACGTCGCAGGCGCGTATGAGAAAAAGAAGCGCAGGAAGTGAATGACTCGTAGAATGAGAATAATTCGTCCGGACGAGAGAAAGGAACGACGTCTCGGTGGATCGAGGGACGAGGGGAGGGCAGACGGCGCATCGCCCAAGGAGGTATGTCCCGTGGTAGGGAGCCAGATCCTCAAGATCGAGGATGCATGGTATTTCCTTTTTTAATGAGCTGGAACTTGCGCGCCAAATATCCGCGCAGTAAGAGCGGATTTTCGTTCTGTGTCCCGAGTGATTCGACAATTAGAGAAGAATCCAAATCTCGTTGAGTAACAGCTCATTCTATCTCTCGTTTCGCTTAGTTATTCTTAACATGTCGTAGCTGACCATTGAACCTTTGTTAATTACTAATAACAGATGCTTTTACGACTTTTCAAATGTCACTAATTATTTTTAACTTTTAACGACATTTTATGACACGGTTTTTTACCCTTTCTTTTTGCATCTGCCCAATTTATTTACTTGTACCGAGTGACAGCATTATGCAGCACCGATTTTTATTAAGCCGGCTGAAATACCGACTTTTAAATTGCAATTTCAATTTAACAAATCTTTAGAAGTATGCGAATTTATGAATAAAAGTTGCTTTCGTGGCTTAATCCTAGAATGTTCAAATTAGATCAATTACAAGCTCGCGGCATTTTTGGCGCGCAGTTACACTAGCCTCTCTAACAGCCAATTTCAAAGAAATGTATTCAACAAATTTTTTTATAAAAAAAAAAATTCAACGATCTCCTTATTACATCGTGCTGTGTGCTTTCGTCGTGTAATCCTAGGCGAAAAATTATTTTAAACTGCCATGGCTTGTTAAGACCGAGCCTATTTTTAGCCCTTAAATATCACTCGGCGATGAAAGAAATAATAATATAATTTAAATAATATACAGTGTGAACGGGGAGACAACGAGGATGGAGTTGCACCACTCTAAATTCATAAAAAGCAAATAATCAACCAGCAATTATTAGACAATGTCAGTACTTAAAAGAAAAATCACTTTGAAATATAAATAATAATAAAAAAAGGAACAAAAAAAAAATGAATTTTAATTTTTAGTAAAGTAATCAATGAAGCATTCGAAACATTCGAAGAATATCCGAATGATTTTTGCTTCTATGATCTTTGCGCCGGAGGTATAAAATTCGGACGGCTCGGGTAAAGGCAAAAGAAAGGAAGGGAGAAGGGACGACGAGGAGAGCGCCTCGGGAGAATGGAAGCGGAGAAACGAAGTCTTTCCCGCACAAGAAGAAACCGGGGACGACAGCCGACCGAAATGTGGAGGTAGAAGAAGAAGAAGAAGAAGAAGAAGAAGAAGAAGGAGGAGGAGGAGGAGGAGGAGGAGGAGGAGGAGGAAGAGAAAAGAAGAAGAAGTAGAAGAGGCCGCGCAGCTAGAGGTAGAGAATGAAGGGTATAAAAGAGACCTGAGCGCGCGCGCGTCTTCCTTATTTCGATTCTTATCTCGAGGATTAGGTCGCTCTTCTCTGTCTCTCCACCGTGGGGCAGGGCAGAAGGGACCAAGGGGATCCTTCTCGGGCATCCGCAGTATCCATTTGGCGGCGGTGATTGATTTTTTAACTCCCTCGCAGGGCCCTTCCTTCTTTCTTTCTTGCTCATGTTTTTCACCCGCCAAGATAAGAATCTGCCGCTCGCTTTCGTCCTCGCTGATTACGTGTGGGCACTCGCTCTTTTCCGGGAACGGTCGGCCTTTTCCGGAATGCCGCGCGGCGCTTTCCTTTGTTTCAAGGCTGGGCACGTCTTTTTCCCTCCTATGGAGAAAGTCCGCTACGTCCACATTGCTGTCCCGATTATCTGGTCGAGCCTAAGTGAGGAACAATGTTCCGTCCAAGGGCCCAGCGTTAATTTGGCATTTTAGATTACGTTTTCGAAAGCGCCGACCCTGAGCCCGTTTTGTTTTGCTCGGTGATCTTCGTATCTTCCGTCGCTGTCCTCCCTACTCTTCATTTAGCCCAAATTTTCAATTTGTTGATTTTAAGATTGTTAGTTAGCTTTTACGTCTTGGAGCGTCTTAGTCATAATACACCGCAGTACAATTGAGTTTCGAATAAGGTGACTCTATTATAAAATCAAAATCAACGCTCGTCGTACTGGCTTTAAGCGTTATATTGGAAATTATATCTATGAGGAAATTTTATATATGTATATATATATATATGTATATAATGGCAAAACAATTATAACATAGGAATGTAATGTTCGAAATAGAAAAAGAAACGTAATCCTTAATCTTAAATTTGAAAAAACTAACTTATCCTTCTACATTATATTTATAATTATAATAGTTTGAATTATGCAAAATGAAATTTTTAGAAGCTGGATACTTATACGAAATCAATAAAGAAAGTGTAGTCAGCAAAAAGTTGTTTCCTACCTGTTTGCTTATCGTCATTAAGTGTTATTTATACGTATTCTCAGTAGGTTCTCACGCTAGCGGCTGATTTTGGTCTTTGCTTATCACAAAGCTCACCTATAATTGTGGTCAGTGAGTGTAAAAATTGTAGGATTCACGAACGTCCTAATACAGTGACACTCGGGTTATCCACTTATCTTCTTTTCGTTTTATAGTCCTCCGTTTCATTGTCTCATTCATTCAATTTCTCAACGGCAATCTTTTTGACGCCACCCGTTATGTCATCAAATTTTAATTGTAAAATTTTGTTCTTTGACTTTTATTATTAAATTACGATTTACTGAAACACACTTTAATTATATTAATTATATTAATTCTTATTTTGTTATAAGTTGACGTACCGCTTTTATTGTAATTAGTTTAAGAATAAAGTGAGTACGAAAGCACAAAATAAGCATTGGTACTAAAGTTAAGGGGAAAAAAAATGTTTTGTTTCACTATATTTCTGTATTAAAGTACGAGTTATGCAAATGAATTTAAAATATACATATACAAGTATACCTGTAAAATTCAGACAATATTTATAAACTCCTTTATCAATTATACCATTTACTTTATCGCTATAAATTCCTTACGTATAAAAACCATTTCCACTTTTGATAATTCTCCCGATCGCTTTAAAATTTGCTTCGTCTCTCTTTCTCTGTACTATGGCTATGCTTTAGCATCCTTTTTGATTCGTTCGGAGGTGATGTTACCAACGATTGGAGTAAGTGAAGCTCGGCTTATCACCGGTATTATCAAGCGACAAGCAGTCGACTAATGGTCTCCTCAATGTATTTATACTTTCATCGGTATCATACACATGTATGCGTGTATATATCCATATATACGCATATATCCTCGCAGTCTGTGTCTCTTATATATGAAAACGTACGTGTTCGCGATGGAATTCTATGGTTTAAAGCCTTTCGTATGGTGCTAAGATAATATCAAAATTTTTTTCATTTTTTATATTTAAGTAACGTGTTTTAAATAAAATTCTTTTCTCTCGAAATTTAATCAATTGAGATAAGTATTATAAGAAGAGTGAAGTAATGGAATGAAGTATGTTTGGAATATTATCTCACCGTAAGGAAAATGCAAACTACGCACTGATAAGTAATGCAATCGTATATGTAGAAATTAAAATTTAATATTATTTTAATATCTAATTACCCATAAGCCAAACAAGTAAGTCACAGCAAACATCTAAAATTCAGAATAGAAATCCAAAAGAAGAATCAAGATGGGAAGATTTTTTTAGTTTAATATTTATTATTTTAAACATAGATCATTTCATCCTACATATATTTATTTGAGAAAAAGGGATAAAATTATATGTTTGTACTTGTATGTTATAGTGAATATGGAAATGTGATATATTATACCATTTGCTTGAAAATTCGTGACTCTTGTTTATCAAAATTATCGAGCATTTTATTATTTCTGCTTTTACAAGATACATCTGATAATTATCTTGCTGGATTTCAAGGACCTCTTGATGAGTTTAAAATTCGAATGAAAATATTAATTTTTTTTAGTCACCTCGAGAATAAGAAAAATTTTGTTTTTATTTTGATATTTGTCTTAAAAAGTTTTTTTCAATGAATCATCTTTAATGTTATTATTCAATAATATCACGTTTATTGAAAATAATAAAAAAATTGCTTATCCTGATATTTTTATAAAAGGCAAAGTAATTTACTACAATTTTAATACAATTTTATATCTGTGTTATTTCCTTACTGAGTCACGAGGTATTAAATATAATAATAATAAGATCCGGGGACTCTATGTATTTTCACAATATTCGTGGATCTTTAATCAAAGTTGTTGGTATAAAATTGCTTTTTCAAATCGGTTTTATTTTGACCTATAATCTTAGTCTTTAAATAAGTGATTATGATTCAAACTGCTATTAAATTTTTTTTTAATCTAGAAAAGATTCATTATACCACATAATGAAATTTTAGAAATAAAATATTAATTTTTTTAAATAATTTATTAATATATATCATTTTTCTCAAATCATTAATACATGATTTTGTGGTATTTCTTTTCATGCAGTACCATTTAGAACGAAACAATGTGCATTCTCTTGGATCAATTTAATTGGAAATGATAGTTTTATTTAACTAAAATTTATAAAATTTATACAATATAATAAATAATTACGTAAGCTTTGTAATGCAGTCATTATAAAATTAGTATATAGAATGATATACATAATATATAAGGTAATATATGAAATGGCGAAATTAAAAGAGGCAAAGACAAATATAAACTCGAAAACTTAACTTATCTTGAAATTTAAGATTTATCGAATTATAAAAAATATTTATAATAATACAATCAATATATATCAAATTAATATCATTTAATATTATTGTTTATTTAAATTACTTATTATAATATTCATAAAAGGAAACAGAGAATTGAAAAAGAATCCGTATGTAGAACTACGTTAAAATAAATTTAACGTTTTGCCATTTATATGAATAGAGAATGAAATATTCGAATGACATGATTTTCGATATACATTTTGTTTGTACTAAAATATGGATAAATATTCAATAATATAATTATATTATTCTCTAAAATATGAGGCGTATATTATTTAGCTTTAATAAGTTAAGGTAAGTTTATCAGTTTATCGGTTTATCTGCTTACATTGAAACAAAAAAGTAAGAATTTAGGAAAATAGGTAGTCGAACAATATAAAAATATGTAAATATGAAAAATAATTTTCAAACAATTTGTCTTAACTTGTTAACTGTATAAAATTTTTTTATATAAAATAATGAACTATCACTAACTAACGGAACCCGAAAGGAATAGCTAACGGATTATAAAATATATCACTAGCAAACATGGAAGTGTTCGTAATTTGAGTGTTCATATGTAAAATGAACATATTAAAAGTAACGCGACATCATGGTAATGCAAAGAAAAAACAAGTGGAGATAATCAGGAGAAAAAAAATGTATTTAATGATTAAATTTACATTTACGTGTTGTGAACAGTCAAATTTACAAATAATCATATATAAAATAAAATCACTTTATATTTTATAATAATATCTTATTAATGTTTTTTTATTGTTTATTTATATATCATTATGTAACATAAGTATAAATATATTAACATTTTAAGCGCAAATCAAATTTAATCAAATATGATTGAAAATTATCCACTGACGTGTACGATTGCTGTGTCTGCTAGCTTAGCCTATTAAATTCATTTGAAATGATAATTATTTTCAAATTGAAAAAGTAAGATAGATAATCATTCAATCGTAATAAAAAAATCAATATAATTTTTGAATATGATCATATTTACTATAGTTTGCAATAATTTATTAAGTTGAACGCTTTAGCTTATATTTCATTATATTTATACGATGAAGAATCTTTTGAATTGTCTTTGGCTTCTTCTAAATATGAAATCGATGAACGAATTATGAATGCTCAAAAGAATATTTCATTAAAAGTACACCCGTTACAAATGTCTTACTCTTAGGCCGGATTCGTTGTCGTCCCTTGAATATTTAATGAGGAATCGTGACAGATTGTATGCATCACTTTATATGTACAGGCATTCGACCGAGTACCCGGCCATTTTCACAGCGCCGCCGAATGAATATACAATATAAACTCACCTCAAAAATAAAAATAAAAAAAGAATAATAAAATGAAAAACAAGAGAAATAAAACGGGCACCGATCGTGCACGTTAATAATTAATCAACATATCAAGCCAGCATTGCGTATATTATTTGTATATCTAAATTTTTTTAATGATTTTTTTTTTTAATTGAAATTCCATGTGCATGATAGTTACGCAATGTGATTTTGCATTAAAAGAGGAGCAAAAAAAGCACAGGAAGTCAGTTGCATTTGTAAGAAGAATTTAAACCCTTGGGGGACTTACTCAAAATCAACATGGCCCTGATAATAATTATGCAAGTGCATAAGCGATGTTTGAACTCACGTTTAATTTATTTTCTGGCACAGCTTCGTGCTCCATACGCCTCCTTTAGCGTATCTTTCTCCCTCCCGTTCATTATTTTTCAAGCCAATTGGCCTTTTATGCACGGAATTAATAATTAGATATTAACATTAATTGAAATATCATACAGAAAATTTTTAATTACTTCATTTTACAATACTGGAGATAATATATCATTTTATGGATGCATTTTCAATTATTCATATATTTAGCCTCCGGAAGATTCTTTTTTATCATATTTATATTATCATTATATGTATATATATATATATATATATATATATATATATACATATAGACTCGTATAATTAATTGGAAGCTTATAAATAAGATTTCAAAGTAAAAAAATTAATTTTTCATCATTTATCGTTGGTTAGCACAGTTTAGTTAAATCAAACTTTCTCTTATACATAGCTTGACAATTTATGTCTATACTCTTCCTAATTATTTTGTATTATTTTTGTTTCAGCTATTTTAAGATAGTATTTGTAAAATTAGAATGTATATTAGTAGTTGTTAAATATTTTATGAAGCCTAAGGTTAACTTGTAAGATAGAATATTTTATTGACTGAATATTTAAATAATACGTGTATTAAAGCTAACCACGATAATAATAATATTAACTTCTATCTTAATAAAATATATGCTAGGAAAGGATGTAAATAATCAAAGCTTAGTCGGTGTATTTTATGCATTTGTTATATTTCAAATAATTTTAATAATTTTAATAAATTTAATTATATATAAAAACTAAAGTATAAAAACTTACTTTCTAAAATTAATTTATTAAGTTCTTTTACAAAATTTAATCCTTATGTCATATTCATATAAACAAATAAACAGTTTTATTTGTACTTTTAATAATTTATTCAAATTGATTCAAATTTAATGAAATTTATTCAAATTTTCTACAATACAAGTAGACAGTGGTATTTATTGCATTAGCAATGATAATTGTTAATAAGATCTTGATTAATATATATTTCAGCTTCAATAAGGAATAAACAATGTCGATTATAACCAAATAAATACGTACTTTTTACTACAATTTGTCGCTATTTAATTGACTTACTAATTTTTATCGATGCTGACATTACTAAAGGTAATGACAAATTAATTATATGGAAATAAATTTAATATATAAAATACAACATATCTAAGCTTCATAGCTTCTACTATTTTAACAAATTATTAAAATAATATTATTTAATAAATATATAATAATACAATAGATGTACTAATCATATATAATATTATTTTTACTGATTCAATGCCTATAGATTTATTCTTTAAATCTTTTATTTTCGCATTTATGATCCATTTTAAATCATGTAAGAAATATCTTTAATTTTCGTAACAGATTAATAATGGAAAAATATGTATATATGCGTGTATCACTCTCTCTCTCTCTCTCTCTCTCTCTCTCTCACTCTCTCTCTCTCTCTCTCTCGATCTGTATGTATGCTAAAAAGCATAATAAATTTTTGTAATATTTATTTTTACCATTATTTAAACTATAAATTTTCAAGTAATCTTATAAAAGAGTTAAGATGAATATTAGATGAAAAAATATTTATTCTGTTGGGAAGAAAGATCTTGTTAAAAGAAAATGGTAGTTTTTCAATTTCAAGCTTGATAAATGTATAATAAGATAATTCAATATTGCTACAATTGCTCAATGTTGTACAAATTTACGAGTGTATAATAAATTAATAATTATACTTTCGACTCTTATTACAAATAATGGTCTGTTGGAGCATTTGCATTTGAACTCCTCGTGCGATTATAATCTCGAATAGCAAAATTTTGAATTGCATAAAGGCAAGAATTTGGCAGTATAACCCACATGCCATTTGCTCATTTGAATTCCTCGCACGATCGCAATGCCCACCGTCTACGATTACCGATTACTTTCAACGCGCCCATTAGTAACAATTACTTTGCCGTTACACACACTTGGCCTTTCAGCCACTTTTCGCTCACGACCAATCATTTTCTTACGTAGTAACCTCATTACTCTTCTACCGAAAACACACGCGCGCGCACGCACACAGTAATACACACAGCTCTTCTTCCGCGCGCAGGATGAGTAATTGCAGTCCGGTTACGGAGCACCTGGCGTAGCCCTTACTAAGCGAACTTTCCCTTGGGACCGACGACATTTCTAGCAGTAGACATCGAGCAATCTAGGAAACTGTTGACTTAAACACGCCTAGCCATCTGTTATCCAAGTGCCTATAACTTTTGGGAGTTTCAAGGGTTGGTAATTCGCTCCCCATCAGCTCTCTTATTTATTTACCAGTCGAGTCAATCAGTTGTCACGTGCCGAGAGAATAGCCGAGGGATCGACCTCGGTTTCTTCTCTTTGCTTCTTTTTTTCTTTGTATTTATTTATTTATTTATTTTAGAATTTTACCGTTGAGTGCTAATGAATTTGCGTTGCAAGTCCGTTTAGTTTTGTCGCGACGCATCAAAATCTCCACGACTATTATTAAACGACCTTTGAGACTTGAGGTATTTAATAAACAAGACGTATGATTAATACGATGATTGGAAATAGCTTTTCACTCCAACACATTTAACAATTCATGTACTTATAAACAACACTCGTCTGGTTATAATTAAGGCTATTTTTTTATAGTAATATAATGCAAGGGCATTGATGCATTGATTGTAAGAGTTAGTTTCAATTTGTGAAAGGAGTATATAGTGGAAAGATATTAACTTAAATATGAATCCTCGCTAGCTAGGAGCTGCGTAATAATTTTATTTTTAATTAAACCGATTACCGTAACATAATTGGCCAGTGACTATAAAGTCACTATCAATTAATGTCAATATATCAAAAATATTAATTTTTACAAGAATAGCCACAGATTTACAATGTATCGTTTAATATTTATAACATTGTTGCCTGTATTATGATTGGCGTTATGATATAAATGAAAATGTTAGTTATTTACAAAAACCTTTCATTGGCGGTTTATATCTTATTATACCAAATGTTTCAATAATCGGAATATTAAAAAAATGTAAAACCGAACATTAAAATAACTAACATAGTAATTTAGTGACTGAGCTATTATTGTATATTTTAATTATTTGTAAGGCAAATGTTAAAATTTATTCATTTTAAAATCTATTTATGCAGTTACTGCGTTGCATATTACAAATAAATTACTCCATAATTCACATATATATCCTCTAATTAAGTACTCACATATTCATACAAACATTATAATAAGTAATACTGCTGTGGCATAAAAGAATAAATTCAGTGACTGAACGCCAATGAGCTTATTTAGTAAAACACAAAGTACAAACTTGATGAACGTGAATTATCTGAAAAGAATACGCGCACAGTCTTTTCTGTTTTTCCTTGCGCCTATATGTATATATATATATGTGTGTGTGTGTGTGTGTGTGTTTGTGCGCGCGAGCGCGCGCGCACACAAAATATTTCGTTCTCTCATCTGTATAGGATAAGCCAAAATTTTTACATTTGTTAATTCTAATTCCGTCACTCTCTGTCTATATCTCTATCAAACCATATCTATCTCACTCTATCTTTATATCTCTCCTTCTCACTCTCACTATCTCTCTCTCTCTCTCTCTCTCTTTCTGTGTATCTCTCTCTCTCTCTCTCTCTCTCTCTCTCTCTCTACGTCTCTGTATATCTTGACATAATTATATTATAATCAATTTGCTTAGACCTTTGTGGAAAAAGGCAGAAACAAATAAAATGTATAAAAAATATATTAAATACGGAAGATTAGATGCTTCCCGTATTTCGTGTTTATAATACCGAATGACCTTGTATTTGAATAGCGACTTGTTCATTCCTTGTATTTCATGTAAACACGTTTTTTCAACGGTCTATATAAAAGCGTCCCCACCCCCCTTTTTTACTTGCGCCAGTTCGATGGATTTTTCGTCTTATACCCTGGCTTTGTTTATAAACATTTTTTTCCCAAACCTTATTGATATCAGATCTTTTCGTTTAAATTTTTAGATAACTTTTTTTTATAGTAAAATCTAATTTAAAAATTATCTACTTTTAACAGAGCGTTGAAAAAACATGATACATGTTATTATTTTGTTGATTTATTCGGAATAATTTAATAGTTTTAAGCAAGTAATTTTCACATTATACGATTACTTTTTAAAAATGCTTTAGATTATTGGATTAGATGTATGATTAGGTTAGGTAGTTAGTTATTTAGATAATATATTAATTATTTGACGGGAATAGGATGACATAATTAATTAAATAATTTAACATTACATCAATAGATATACTTTAAAAGTACCAACTCTTCTATGTTATTCGTTGCTTTAAATTTGAAAATAAACAATTTCTGTTATCTTGTAAATTTAACAAATGATGAACCCACGATAAAATCTTAAAAAAAATATTTGTAATAATAAGTATTTATGAAACTATAAAAATTCCATGTAATTATAAAATAGAAAAATATTAATCATTTTTTATTAATTATTATTAATTAATTCACTTAATTATTATTTTGCATACGAAATAGAGTTCATAACGAGTTGAGATGACTAAAACCAAGCAGCTACATTCATTTCGTCGAGTAACATAAACTTGTTTTATATTATTAGAAAATAGATATTAAATATTTCTCATTATTTTTAATTCCCATACAAGTTATATGCTATTTTAACCAAGAAGTTTATCTAAAATATCGTCAGCACAATTATTATTGATAAGTTGTTGCCATTAAGTAGTTGTAATCCCCTATAAGCGTGTGTTATTATTAATTATTTTTTCAACAAAATATTAAATATAAAATTACTAGCTTAATAAATGATGATTCTAGATTTTTTCGGACATTTCGTTGCAAAATTGTGTATATGACACAATTTTATAATTTCTGCCGTCATTAAAAATTATTATTTTTATTTTTAAATTGCTTTAAAGCAATTAGTGTTGCATATTATTAATTATAAATTATCATTAGCCTACATATCATATACATTTTTATTTTATAGGCGTCTGAAAGAATTTTTGTAAACCGATTTATATATAATCATTTTCTTGTAAATTATAATATCACGAGATTAATGTATCTATACAAGCTGTAAAAGTTTGTCACTTTTATATGTTTTATAATTAATACAATAGCTGAGAATTTATAAAAATTCCATCCCATAAATGGGGTGGAAAAATTAAATCATACAAATATATAAATGGTATTATTTTTCAGTCATAGTAATGAAAATTATTGTATATATGAATAAATTAAAATTAAATAAATTGTTAAATATATTCGCAAACAAAATATTATACAATTATTAAATACTGTTGAATATGTAAAGTAATAAAAAATTACGAGTATTTCCACAGAGACATATATTATTATTAAAATTAATCGTAATGAAAATAATTGTCATAATAAATTTATTTTTAATGTATTCACTACATTTTTTGTAAAGCATAATATAATAATGATAGATCGTTAAACAACAAATCTTAGATCAAGCATTAGATATTTTAAGATGGAAGCGGTTAAATACAATAATTATACAATCATAATTTTAATACATTTCAATTAATTGGAAAAAAAAAAATTATATATTACTATCGATGATATTTAACATTCATGGATCAGATACGTTGCTATAATATTTAAAAAATTTGCAAATACTGAATTCATTTATTTTATATTCTTTTGAAATTCTTAAATTCCTAATAGTAACATTTAAATTCATTACATGCATTATGCAAGTTTAAAATATACGGATTATTAATGAGTATAAAAGAAAAAGACGAATATCGATTGTTTTATTGCATATACGAATGACGTAATTTGCTAAACCAAGCCCAAAATATTATCGGAATTACTTACAATCTCTCGATAATGAACAATAATAACAATTTAAAACTTTGTCATGCATTGATTACATTACAACAATAAATATAATATTTTATCTAGTAGATTTTATTCAATATTACATAATAATCATATAATTACGAAAAGATACAGTTTAGAATAATTCTTAAAACATCTACATTATATGCATTGGAAAGACGTTGTTAAGGCATGTACGTTAATGTTCTCACCCTAAATATAATCATAAATTAGCAGACATCAAGATCTTATAACAATTGCAATTACTTCGTTTGAAAATTACAAATTGGCCATTACAAAATAAAACAAAAAAAAAAAAAAAAACAAAAAAAATTATAAAAAAATCTAATACTTACGCTCTATTTTCACGATGCATTATATCAATTGAACTGTATTTAACATTACTACAAATAATAGTTTATTATAAAGTAAATATAAAGCAATTTAAAGAATATTAGGCAAATGATATTTAAATTAAAATTTTTAATTAGAGTTTTTGAAAAAAATCATAAATCTTACAAGTATAATCATAAAAATCCTGATATTATTATGAATTTTAATAATTATTAAAATCTCGAAATCTCTAAATGAAATTATCACAATCATCGAATCAATAAATTGTCCACTCGAATCAAAGTAATTAATTCATACTCGAAGCACTAGCAAGCTATAAGTAAAGTTTGCTCATTGTCGAATACAAAGTGCGTTGGCCAATTGTCGGATGCTCTAGCTACTTGCTCTTCAAAATTTATAGTCTTACTTAGTAAATGCCAAATAATATTCATCACAATCCACTATTATTCGCTTGGGTCATACTAACCGTACGCCAATTCTGCAATCCCTCCCCCAACCCAGAATTATTTAAAGCTCGAAGGGTCGACCTCACGTGTTTACGAATTGGCCAGTCTTGGCCGATTCTCCACCTTATTCCGAATGAATCATAGCAGAGTCGAAGTTCGCGAGACATACCATGCGGCGTGCGAAATTGGCAAGCTATAAGGCCTCGCTTCCACACTCCAACGCTTAAACCTCTGCATTATACACCAGCATTTTTAGGATTGGCAGGGGGCGGCAATGGCGGGGGGGACGGGGGGGGGGGAGGAGGAGGAGAACGATGAGGAGTAAGAGTTGAATAGGGGGGGGGGAGATAGGAAGAGGCCCAGTGGGAAGTGTGGGCAGCGGGGGACAGAGAGGGGTGACCTGGCGTCGTCGACGAGAAGGACGACGGGCTCCACAGGAAACGCAGCCGTCGACGACGCGGCGACGAGGCGACGACGGCGTCGCGACCGCGCGGCGCGCACACAGACCCTCGCGCTACGTCACTCCCGCCCCTTCATATGCGCGATTTCGCCTTTAACAAATGCAAACCCCCTCTACCGCTCTCGCTCATTCACACACTCTCTCTCACTCTCTCTCTCTCTCTCTCTCTCTCTCCCTCTCTCTCTCTCTCTCTCTCTCGATTTATTTATTCTAATGTGTAAGAGCGTTTGCGCGCATGTGATTGACACTCGGTATAATCATATTTAACGGAGTGACTAAAGTTCTTTGTTTTCTTTTGTATTACAATTGAGCAATGCGATAGACCGAATAGATGTCAAAAACAGATCGAGATTCCGTGGTTATTATACGTTAGATAAAAATGCGCCTCCGAATATGAGTTTATCGCAAGAAAATTTTGTTCTCATTTGAAGCTCTGGATAGTACATTATTAGCTAAAGCATTGTGGTGTTGAGTGAAGGAAGAATTCGTCAAAATTATCCGTCTCTTGGTAAGAGAAAATTCTTGCAACGGAAGCGTGAGATTGCATCTATGACAAAAAGACATCTTGACCAATACAGGTTCAAAGAAAAGGTTCTTTAAATAGTCTGACAGCTTTGTTTACTAGAAAATCGCTCTCTTTCAACGTACAAATTGATCAATAAAAGTTTTTAACGAAGAGGGTAAAAAAAATTTTTGTTTTAAATGTTATTTTTTACGAGAATTTTAAAAGCTTATATTATTTGTTTTCAGGAATTTTTCAATAGAATTTCCTTGAACTTTAAGTCCTTTCAAAGGGCATTTTATTCATCACAAAACAAATTTCCGTTACTTTTATTTACATAAAAATTATCTTTCCTACAAATACCTTTCAACTTATCGAATTAAAATGACCTTTTAACTCTGTTTCTTGAATACTTAAATTACCACTTATAGCTTCTCGAATAATATAATTTAGTTTGTATTATAAGAATTATAATATTTCATTAAATACTTATAAATAGATCATATTCGATTCTAAATAAAGTTTAATTATTTTTAAAGTTTTTTTAAAAGTTAATAATCTATCAAAGAAAGTTTATTATCATATTTTTAATGCAAAGGAAGCACAGTTAAAAAAATCACCATTTTCATTAACTGTATACACTTTATTCACATTATCCAGTTTATTATTTTCATAAAATTTGTAATAGTGCGCCCTTCCCAGTGCCTTTGTGCGCACGCACACGCGGACACTTCATACAAATGTAGGTTGATCCTTAATATTATTTAAATTGTAAGTATTAATTAAGAGTATAATTGTAAGAATTAATTTCATATATTAGTACTACAAGTACTAACAATAACATTGTTATCATCGTCATCATCATCATCATAATCATAATCATAATCATCATCGTCGTCATCATCATAATCATCGTCATAATAATCATCATCATAATCATCATCATCATCATCATCATCATAATCATCATCATCATTATTATTATAATTATTAAATGATGGATATTTACAATGATGTACATATGTCATGTATAAATTGAATAGATTTAATTGAATTTTACATCTTTTTCATTTATTTATTGTGTATGAAAATGTTTATAACATTAGATATTAGCAAAAGTATTAATAGAAGTAATTTTATGTAAGAACGTTAATTATATATTGCAATAAATTTTTGGTATAAAGAAAATAATAGAATACCAATTATTTCATCTCTGAGATAAGCAATAATTACTTTATCTTATATAATATAATATATCAATCAATTTTCCTTATATTTATTATTAAATTAAATATACGATATAAATAATCAATAAAAGTGGAGTGCCATAAATAAAAAAAATTATAAATACTAAATTGTAAAAACGTCAGCTAAAGGAAAATGTTTTTAATTTAATCGTGATTATTTGTTTATTGATGAATTTATAAATAAATCATCAAGCACTAATTATTAATTCATTCGATAAACAATATGGATAGAATATGGTTAAGATATATTAAAAGAAGGATACAACAGGTAACACTATATTTAAAAGAAAATAACGCATATCTGGAAATTTTTAAAAGTATATTTAATCGTGATTTTTCTTAATACAAATCTTAAGTGAAATTGATGAAATATCATCAGTGGCGTCTGTTTTTAAATTAATAATTAACTTGATCAAACACAATTATATAAATAGAATAAATCGCTCGTATTTATAACAATACACATTAAAATACAACATACGTACATACACACATATATGCGCTCTTACATACGTATGTACATGCAGCCACGCATACATACACACGCGCGCGCGCACACACAAATATACCTGCCGCACAGGCATACACGTGCGTGAAAAACGAGCATTCGCACGTATATGCATGTGCATTTATAATTGATGCAATTGGTATGAGAGTATTTCATTTTTTAATGTTCTATAATTATTTTTAACAATTACAATTAATCGATTTTTTTAAGCTGCGGATGAAAATCTATAAAAATCAACTGAATAATAACTCGTTTGATTAATTTAAATAATAATTTCTAGCTATTAACAATATTTAACAATGCGTGATATAGCTTTAAGATATTTAAGGTCATTAAGAATGATCCCATTAATCTATTGATAAGGCAGAAAAAAGAACTAATATAATAATAATAAATATACAAAATAGGTATTTTTAAATAATAAAATCGAATTTTAAACCGCAAATATTGTATGACTGTAGCCTATGAGAATATATCACATGCAATGTCAAAAGGTATACTCGGCTATTGGATTATGCATGAAAAAAATAATGATTCGTTTCACACGAATCGATAATCCTACTGATTTCACACCAATAAGAAACTCCGAAAGAAAGAAGAAATATCTTAGGGAAAAGCAGCGTTTTCGATGTAAAAACGAAATACTGTCGATCTTGCAATTCATCATCGACATCAATGAGTCTAACACGAGACAGACTCGGGCGCATTATATATTTAAAGGATTCTTTGGTCGACATTTTGCTTAACATTATTCTCACTTATTATTCTCACCGAGATTACACGATGCTTGGGCACGGTGTCTTTATTATCAATAAGCACGACAATTTGAAGGCGAGTGGCTTGCGAGTGGTTTGCGAGTGGTTTGCGAAAGGCGTGCGTATCCGTATGCAAACAGGACAACGTTGCGGCGTCGGCGACGACGTGCGTCTTCTACATAAAATCACCTTATAAGAAAGGCGAGTCTTTCATAAATGCCAGGCAGTGCGGTCGGCTTACTTATTAGTCATTGGCGCCTCTTCGATGGATCATATCGCTTTGCTTTCAGCTTGGCGCTTGCCTGATCTGTATACATCCAACGCATTCCATATCGACGTCGACTGCCAAATGCCAAACTAATTTTAAAGTCTACGTTTTGTTATTAATGCGAGCCAATGCTCGAGTCACAGGGCTCAGGATCGTTAATCTAAGTAATTAAATCATTTATAGTTTATACTAGATTGTAAATTTCATATGGGAAGACTGCTCGGTGGTAATTTAGAAACGCTTGTCATTGGATGAAAAATTATTTTCTAAACGTGTTTGCGCAGTCGATTACTTTTTCATTTGATTATGTTTTTGTTCGTATTTTTGTTTTTGTTTTTGTTTTTTTATTGTTTTTTTTTTTACTTTACTCTCCTTCCCAGTGTACGTAATGCACGAAGATATAAATACCTATTTCCCATCGCTTAATTTTTAGTATACATACATGTTAGTATCCATTGCGAGAAGTGAAAGGTGAATAAAATAGAAGCATTTGAATTAGAATTTATAAAAAAGCTAGACCCCCGCCCCCTCCGTAATACTGCATTGTTTAAAATTTGTTATTTTTAATTATACAATGCCTTATTTTGTCAGTAGCATATATATATATATATATATATATATATATATATATATACATTAACAATTATAACTTGAAAGAATAAAATAGTTAACCCAATAAGCATATAGAATTATTCCTTTCATTTAATTGGTTGATTATATATTTCTAAGTAGGAAAATACTCTCTACTTTGGCATTCATCATGACCAAACGATTTAAAAATATTGTCGAGATAAACGATTAATGAAATGTCAATCCTGTTAATCAACGTATCGGCAAATGTTCTTTCACAATCTGAAAATCCTTTGCTGGCAAACTTTTAATAATATTTTATAGAATTTTTCGTATATAGTGAAATAAGAAAAGCACGCGTTAGCCTCGAATGGCGATTAAACGATGGGATATGCATATTATTCAACAGACTTTTCAAATAGTCCTGCGATCCCTCGACATGTAATCCGCTGTGCACAGTCGAGTCCGTGCGCCGCATAATTGCAAGTTTCGTGGAGCGGCGCGCATGTGTATAGGGATGCATTAATTATGTCACTTCGCGTCACTTACCACTGGATGGAATCACGTTGGTGAAGAGCGATGCAAAATTGCCACCGAACTCAAAAATCGAGCCGATCGCCGTAGGGACCGATTATCCTGGGAAGGCCACTGCCAACACCGCTTGTATTTAAAAATCTGCGACAAGCGTGAAAAACAGAGTATAAGAGTTATGTCTTTACCAACCTTACCTTTTATCTTTTATTTTTTACAACTTGGGTAGCCTGTTAGCGAGCGGAGAAGATGAATTTTGGTTGTTACGTAATACAAATTTGGATTCGAATTGGTATTCTTATTAAGGATGATAAATATCATGCTTCGCGAATGCATCCAAATATTTGTAACGATTAATTATATTTGAATTTAAATATGAATTATTTCATGCATCGTTGAGCTGATTATATTTAATTGATATAGGTGATTTAATAAATTATTATTAATTATGTTTCACTTACTCATTGCCATATTAATAAAGAGAATACGAATGTTTTTATGCAATTGCGTCTATTAAAGAAAACTATATGTTTTCTTCGAAGTTAAATCATCGTTTGGAGAAAATTAATAAAATATGTTTTATACAATTATTAGAATAAATTGAGTACAAGCATGCTTGAATAAAGTATAAATAACCTGAAAGAATTTAATAACATAATTCGAAGTCAGAGCAGTATATCGTTTACTAAGAATACTTGCCAGCTCTCGTGTCAACTTCCCCTACAAAAGGGTGAGATCAGAAGAAAAAATTAACTAAGAAGTCACTATCAATAAAAAAAGAGGATTACGAGATGCTCTTAAAGGAAATCTTTCGTTACGTTTTTATTGGTTCTTAATTTACGTTCTTCGGTCCGTTCTCACTCTCCAGCAAATCAAAATAAGAAAAGACCGACCTTATCTCTTGGGGTACATTATAAAACCGGCGCTATTAGAAAGAAAAAGTGATATTGTGAGTGTGTATGAGTATGAATGTGAGTGTATACGCGCGCGCGCGTGTGTGCATGTTTGTGAAGAGAGGGAGAGAGAGAGAGAGAGAGAGAGAGAGAGAAAGAGAGAAAGAGAAACAGAGAGAGAAAGAATTGCCAATGGAAATTGAATACAGAAGACGTGTACAAGTCGATTCGGTGAATTCGCGACGTATCTATCTCTCTCTCTCTCTCTCTCTCTCTCTCTCTCTGTCTCTCCTTCTTGCTTCTCGCCTTTTCTCTCTATTTTATCTTGAGAACTAGTGATTCGCCTACGACTCCTCTTCCTAGAAAGATAATGGGGCGAGCGGGGAGAGTGGGTAAGAAATGAAAATAAGAGAATAAAATACGGTGAAAAGAGGAGAGTGAGTACGATAAAGCGAGGGAAGTAAATGCGTAAATGACTCTCCGTGCGAAAAATGATCGCTATGAGTAGAGAGAGAGAGAGAGCGACTACTACTATGTAAGCTTGCATAATTACATTCGAGCACAAATTGCACGGTTCTTTACAGTAATTGACTATGAACTGTGTTTTGTATCATCGTTAAGTATAAGTAGCCGTTTTTTGTTTTTGTAACGCACTGCACTTATTTTGTAGTTGTTATGCAGAGTACTGTTTTCCAATTTACTTTTTCAATTTTTGTTTATGATGTAATTGCTATTTTAGCAAATAAATTACGCATTTGATGCGCAAGAACTGTAACTTATTAAATTACACGATTTGTTACATTCTGATTTATATTTGATTGTGATTTTTGAACTATTATTTGTTTACTTTTTATACACATCGAAGAAGTTAAATATTGTTTGTAATAATAGTTACATAGAAAATTTTTCTAATTTTAATATTATACAAATTCGATTATCGTAATAAAGAAATTACCAAAAGAACCATAAGAAAAATAAGCTTCTTTAGGATTAATTTATTTTAATTGTAGTCAGAGTGATAAAATGATGTTGTAATATTCTTAAGAGATCAAAAGCTGAAGAAAAATAATTGCAATTATTTAATTGGAGAAGGCATAAAATCATGATGTGTTATAATAAATTTATTAAACTTACTTATACGTAAACAAATATAAAATTCTTAATATATTGCTTAAATTAGTATATTTTGATATTTTGATGATCTAAAATTAATCTCAATTTTTTAAAATAATTCGACAATAATTATAATTCTTCTAACATCAAATTTAATACAATTGTTATTTGTAGATTAATTTTGTATGTGCATTAATAATGCATTTAAATAAAATAATTAATCGCATATAATTAAAGATACAGTTGAAATATGAGACAACTGTAAATATTCATTAATACGTAGGTAATTTCATAATAACGTGTAACAAAAAAAATTAAATAATAACAACAATATTTAATATAACAAAGCCATTAATCCAATCATTATACAATATTATATAATGAATTATTAGATTAAATTAATAATGAAATTGTGCTTTTGTAATTTAAAATTTATTTTGACTTTATTTTTAAAAGTTTTATAGTATTGGTAAATAATTCTAATGGTATTTTTAACATTGTTGATTTATAGTGTAATTAGTTATAATCGATTAATAATAATATGTATAAATATAATTGAATTTTCCTTTACAATATTGAAATCGTAATTCTTGTCAGATCTTCTAGAAACATGTAATTATTGTAACATAACTGACTGAATAAAAATACGAAGACAGCCGATTATTAATACGTGTAATACAAAGAAATGAGGCAAAGTAAGGAAGTATTGTGCAGGCAATAAATTGTAAATGAGGTGTCGGTAAGCTTACGGTGTGAAATATGTATAAGTCGATCTATTATAAGACTGGCGTAAGAAAAGCTAGTATTTTTTTATTTATTATCCAACTACTTATTATAAAAAAATGTCTTAAAAAAATTGTTTGTAGAAATCTCAAATATCTCTTTGTAGAAATCACAAATATCTACATTGTATTTACATTGTCATTTTATGTACATTTTATACGATTTCTACTTTTAAATCTACCTTACCTACACATATTGAAACTGTAAAACTGTATGTACTTTTTTTTATATATAAAAATTGTTCTTTATGAGATAAATGCAGCCATTAAAGACAAATAAGCATCTGTCGAAGAGAAGAATGAGAGTTTTGACATCGTAGAACCGAAGAGACCGATGATGAGAAGCGAAAAATGATCCCGACAAAACAAGTGAAAAGGAAGAAGAAATAAGAGGCAAAAAGGTATTGCTGAAAATCCGAACAACAAGAAAGGAATAAAGATTTTGAAGCGCGGAATGAGATGTAAGGCTATCCAAAGCAGTGAAAAAATAATGGCATCGTGGTATACAGTGCGGGGAGAGCGAAGGAGGATGAGACGAAGTATAGATCGACAATGAAGTTGGATGGAGATGAGGAGAACGCGAAGGACAAGGATCGTGTCGCATGGCGAAAAATGAGCGCGAGGTCGCGATAAGGGCGAGGAGGAGAACGATAGAAACGAGTGAGTCGGGAGTCCCACGAGAAATACTTCGAAACTCGAAAAGCCACTTAGCGCTGGGGACCCTCGTCCGAAGATTAGAGAGTAGTCAGAAGGAAACGCGGTCAGAGGAGAGGGGTGTGGGAGAAGAAAGATAGATAGAGAGATAGAGATAGAGAGAGAGAGAGAGAGAGAGAGAGAGAGAGAGAGAGAGACGAGGCCCCGCGGAAGGTCGAGAGAGCTATCGGGAGGGCCCGGGAGGTGGGTCGATGCGATAAGAGGACGGCGAGTACTCCGCGCGTTTCTCGACGCATCGGTCGGCGACAGTCGTCGAGACGGCTGCCAGGAGTCGCGCTGCCGAGACGTGAAGCCGCCGCCGAAGTCGACGCCGAAGTCGACGCCGAAGAGCGAAGCCAAGGGGTGCACGATACATCCGACATTTAAGGAGCCGCAGGGTCGGCTTGGGATCGCTCACATCTGTAAACATTAATTTTTTCGGCTAGACCGACTATTGCGATTGGGAGCATCGAGGCATCGCGTGAGGTGCCGATGGACCACATTAGGAAATGTCCGTGCACCACCGATTAAAAGTCAAACGTACCCGTTATTATACGTACGGGAGTTTGATGATATGGTAGACAGGAGGATACAAACATTCGCTCGAATAGCGTTTAATGTTGTTGACGCCACTTGAATTGGCGAGATAAGCCGTTAAATTTATAAATCCATTACTAAACCAGATATTTTAGTAATATTTTTCGTAACGCGTGCTTTCTCAAAGTTGCTCATGTTAATTGCGGTCCTTGGAAACATAATAGTTCGTGTAAATTGGCAGATTTTATAGACTTTTTAAGGAGACGGTAGGATGTAAAATGAATCGGAGATTATGTTAATTTTATTTTTGCAATTTTGAAGAATCAAATGTTTAAGCTTCTTTGAATAACATTGTTAACATCTTATATGTAATTATGTCGAGTGAACCATGAGTACAAGCTAGAAATTTAAGGAAGGTCACACGTTTAATAATTCGCCTGTCGGATATTATAACAATTAGCTGCTTAAATTTTAGAGTATGAAGAAGAGCTTTTTTTTTTGGATCGATCGAGTATCGGATATCGATTTTGATTGAAAACAATACAGACAAAAAAATATATAAATAAATAAATAAATAAATTAATTATAGGAATTTTTTAATGGGATGTTATAAAAAAAATATGTTTTCTTCATTTCAGCGCCGAGCATAAATAAAATATCGCTTTAACTGTTTTACCCTATGAGATAATAAATTTATCATAAAAGTTTCGTTTTTGCAACGTATCCAAACATTGTATAATATGTAAATTCACTTAAGAATATTTATAGAATACGGCCGGTGAAAATAGAGATATGTATCAAAAAGACATAATAACGAAATGTTGAAAGATATATTGGTGTATGGAGAGGAAAAAGACTCGCTTACATTGAATCGGAGAATATGGAAAATTGGAATGGGAAGAAAAAGAGCTCGCGCGCGCGTGTGCCTGTTAGTGCGTAAGTATGCAAGAAAAAGTAAGGGAAGAGAGAGAGAGAGAGAGACATTTTTTATGTAAATATATATATGAGAGAGAGAGAGAGAGAGAGAGAGAGAGAGAGAGAGAGAGAGGTGGTAAGGGATAGAAAGACACTGCGAGACGGAGGGAGAATTGATTTCTTGGCACGTATCGGAGAGTACAGCGGATAAAGGAACGTCCAAAGGAGTGACGACGCAGGCGAAAAACTGTTATCGAGGCGCCTCTAAACAAATATGAGCTACTTCGGGATAAAATTTGTTTGCTCGGTCGTGCTCCAGCCGGCGCCTGCGGCTTGCGCGACTATCTCTCCCACAAAGTACATGTGTGTATATTTATATACAAGCCGATTTCGAGTTTACTGTCTTTTTTCTTCATGCCGTCGTCGCGGCCGTCCTCGTCGTCGTCGTCATCGTCATCATCGTCGTCGTCGTCGTCGTCGTCGTTGTCGTCGTCGTCGTCGTCGTCGTCGTCGTCGTCGTCGTTGTCGTCGTTGTGTTTATTGATGTTTACTTTTTATCGTGGCAGCTGTGCGGCGGCGGCCTTTTTTGTACTACGAAATTTTTCAGAGATTAACCTTACGGAATTTTATTGTATGAACAGCCATTTTGTTAAAAAATAATAATAATAAAATAAAAAAAATTAAAACTGGAAACAATACGTTGCCCATGTGATTTGGCTGTTGCAGATGTTAACGGGATTTTAAGATTTTGGTAAATTACTATTTAATACACATTCGGCATACTAGATATGTAACGAACTAAAATGCTTGAATTTACATTAATTCTTGTATATTATAGAAATAGTAATCGAGAGTACTTTAACTTTATAAGGATAAAAAATCAAGTACTGTAATTCTCAAAATAATTCAATAATACCAAGAAGTTGCCTTTTTAATAAAAAAAAAAAGAAAGAAAAAAGAAAAAAAAAGAAAATAATAATAATATAAAAGAATAATGTAAATAATATATATTTATTTATGAATTTATTGAATTTAAATCTCATATTACATATTATGATGAACTTTCTATTAAATTTATAAAAGCAAAATTACGTAAGATGGAATTTTCATACGTTCATAATATCTTTATATTTTGGCAATTTTATACAAAAAGTTTCGTTATTCTAATATTTTTGTTATGAAATATGATGAAAATCGATAGTATAATTATTCAAATAATAGTATGTTTAATTCTTTCAATGATTATTTCAAATAAATGTTAGCATTTTACCAGAGGAACTTGTCTCTGGTATGGATAATTATCACATTACGAAAATTACTTAATGAAAAACATATTAATTAATGAAAATATCCCGAACACTTTAAACAAACTGTCTAATTTCATGGTTTTACATCGTGACCGTTATTTATAAATGGTATAAAACATATAATTTTTAAAATTGGAGATAAAGTTTGAGATAACATAGTAAACACAGTTTGTATAATTGAACAGGAAGAAAATAGCTGAATATATATAAATTTTCCTTTTGATCTAAAGTTTTACTATATTCTACACATTTATTTAAACATACGTGAATTTCATTATTCCATCAGTCATATCTTTATATTTCACTGAAATTATAAACTTTCGCCAAATTCATTTTCAATTCCATTATATTAACCGCATGAAGTCTTGAATATATTTAAAGTACGTTAAATCTCGATCATTATTAGGTAATGCTATAAGATATTATGAAATCAATAAAAATATATTCTCTCAAATTTAATAATTTTTGGAAATATTCAATTTATTTTTTATTAATAAACTATTATTTTGCATATAAAAATTTAGCATCATGTACAAATTACATTCTAATACATTATATAATTATAGTTTGAAAATATATTGTTAATTAATTAGTTAATAAATAGTTTGTTAATTAGGGAATAATAGAGGTATAAAACAATATAAATTATGTGTATACAATCATTTTCTTATTAAGCATGTTAGATTATTTTTAAATTAAAATAAATTATCTCTATTATCTAAATTATCTATTTGTACTCATAATTACATATAATAAAATTGTATTCATATTATAAAAAACTTTATAATATTTTAATTTATTTTAATAAATTTATATATGGTTAGTAAAAATCCTTTTAATTTATTTTCCTTTTGAAGATATTTGTTTTAAATCTAATATAACATATGAAAATCCTTAAATTTTTTTTTTAAAAATATTATGTACAAGTAAAGCATTGAAAATGAACGAAAAAAATATTTTTTTTTATTAAAATAAAGATTTTATGGAATAGTGAAAAATCAAAGGATCAGAGAAAAGCTTTCTAATAGCATGTCTACTTTGATTCAAATTTCATTTAGCCAAAACTAAATCTTTCATGAACTTGATCGATATTTTCTATAAAAAATAAAAATGTATTTGAACATTCCTTATATCATACCTTCATATTTGGTATAAATTTTATATTAAATTTAAATAATTGTATATAAATAAAAAATATTATATATAAATATAAAATTTTAATTTAATTATTAATCATAGGGCTAGAAAATTATCTTTTCCATGATTCATAATATATATATATGCATGATTATTTTTTATCTTGTAAATGCAAGTAAAAAATGCATTAAAAAATATCATATTTTTCAATTGGCAGTAATATTTATGAAATATTTCTTATGCATATCTAACTTGATAGCGATTATTCATCTACACATTTTTTTCTTTTAAACTAATAGTTTATCTTTTAAATCTCTTTTTTCTCCCGTTTCCTCTTCATACAAAAGAATAATGTATAATAGAAAATGTATTTAGTTAAAGCCAATTATATTCAATTAGGTATTGTAATTAGTCATAATCGATGAAAGCATTTTAAAAGAATTTTTAAGTAAAAATGACAATGATAATGCTGTATATTCCGAAAGTGTAATAAATTAATATTACGCGCCATAAATCCGTCAATCAAATCTGTTGTCATTAAAACACGAAATAAGCATACTAATATTATGTACAATTCTTTTATTACGACAATATATAGGTAAGCATCACGAGCCTCATTGTTTAAGCTACTGTCAAATAAAAATGCTAATAAGCGAGTTCTACGCGAATGTTAAAAGAGGCAAAAAGTTAACGGACACACGTTTACATATTTTAACACTCGATCCCCGGTTCCCTTGTAGCAGAGCATTTGTATTCGCTGCCGGGACCGGGCGTATATAAATGGGCAGTCGGCTGCTTAAAAAACCACGCAATCAGAGCAGAATTACATCGGGCTTAATCGAATCACAAAATAGCGGCAAAAAGTGACAGAATCGAATCGAACCGCTAATTAGAGAGGAGAGAGCGGAGAAAAAGCGAGGCCATATCGCTATGTCGCTAGGTTTCATCGACCGGGTGACAAGCTTTAATTAAGCACCGGGGGATTGATCTTTTCCGGGACAGGGCGTAAAAATTAATCAGGATCTCGACCGGAATGTGCCGACTATAATCGTCCTGCGTCCTCCAAATCAGCCAGAGAAAAAGTCACGTCAGTTCGCGATTAGCTTTCTTTTATATCTGCTCTGCATATTACGTACACTTTCGCTACGACAATTTTAAATGTCGTATGATTTTTAATTTCTTGGGTAGAAGTGGCGCCAAATTCTATTAACATAATTTAGCGCTCTTCTTTTCCATTATAACTTTATTAAATCGGATTGTTTATATGATACTCACTGCCGCTCTTTAATTCTCAGGATGTGTAATATTTTACGATTCTGAGAAAAATCGTAATTTATTTTACTAGCGAATGATTATTACGAATCTTGGTAAGGCTACATCGTCCAATATATATATTTTATATTACATGTAATATTACGTATACGTTAAGTTCAGTGTATATGCATTAATTAGCAATGTCGATGATACTGACGATTACATAAGTAAAGAACGCGCAATTTATATTTCTTCAACTAATCGCATAACGAATATGTGAATTTCCCAATGGATAATATTATTAAAAAAAAAAAAAAAAATATATGCTCATAGAAAGTAATACTTATTGTCGGCTGATCAGTGGCTATAGAGTAAATATATTTTTCATCCAGCTTTGCAAAAAAGATTACACATAATTTGTAATAGCGTATATATGCGCGCGTAATAATACAGATGATGGACGTATTTTAATATTTTTGTTAATGATTTCATTATAAACGAATAGTGAAATGAAAGCTATGTTTTAATTACATTGCATATACAAAAGTTAATAATTATCGGGTGCTAATAAAGGTCAATTTTGTCAAGATATTAATATTTTTTACGGATATTAAATTTTAATGACAACGTGAAGCAGCTAACACAGAGAATAGAAAACGGCTTTTTATTTATGTATCTTACTGATTACGTGATATAAGCTGAACTGAAAAAAGTTGAGCTTCGGAAGCTGAAAAGACCACAACAATCATGGTCCCGACATCTTTGAATTCGTAGGTAGTATCATCGATAGTATTTGATTGGACACGAGCTACCCGTACCTTCTTATATAAATCAAGGGATCTACTATTTTTAGCGATTATATCTATGATGTAGAAAAATATTTATTACGAACATAAAAGTGCACGACTGACATTTAATCATCTTTTTATAATAATTTTTCTTCTCAATGCTATTTCGCAATTTTTAAATTTCAATCTGATCGGATAGTTTTACATGTTTAATTATTAGTAAATAATTTAGAATTTGGACACAGATGTTATATATTAAAAAAATTAAACATTTATGTTAACAATATGTAAATAATGACTTTCTATTACTATTAATATTATATTATTTCAACAAAAATTGCCTAGATGCAAACATACCGATCTAAAGATCATGACTGAATAAATTCACTTTAAATTCTATTTTACTGTTTATTAATAATTTAGATAAAATTATATTTAGTTATCTGATATTTAGTTATATGATATATTTTATCAAACGATAGAATATTATGTTTCGAAAAATATAAAACAAAATCCATTATCGGAATAGAGTTTTATTCCTCTTGGCTATATTAACTACATTATATAGATTACATTAATACAATTTTCTTTTTAAATATTATCAATAAACAAAATTCTTCACACCTATTACAATTTAAAAGATTACAATTCTATATTAAAGCCTTCGATATTTAAGCCATTAGTAGTCATTTTGATTATTCGATTAACCATTTTGTATTTCTCTTCATTATTTTAGTTAATTAAAGATAAATTTTAGATGTATTTAATGATTAAAAGCGAGTTAGTATAGAATGAAAAAAAGTGTTATAATTTCTCCGAGCTTTCATAATCCTTATATATACTTAAATGCCACTAGATAGAGAGAATACTTTTTATTTACTATTGACGATTATCGCTAATTATTTCAAAGACATTTTTCTTTTATATTTTATAGTAAAATGAATTTTCTTTTACATAACTGTTTTGCAATTGATCAATATATGCATATTACTAATTTAATAAATTTCTGTGCATATCCACGCCTGTTATTTAAATACTGTTTGAAACTATTCTTTATTTATGATTAAATAAGTCTTAAAAATTTATTTTAAGGATACTAGGAATAAAATGTAAAACACAAAAAAATAATTATGATACTTATAATGTTTTGCACACTTGCAAATTTGAAAAATCATCTAAGTTTAAATTTTGATATTCTAGCCAACTGGCAATACGTCCGGCATAAATAAGCAAAAAAAATCGGAAAGGTAGTTTATATGATATTGACCGACGGAGTCGTTCCTTTGATAGTTTGACATTAAAAATTCCTTGAACGGCGTTTCATTATCGAAAAAAAAAAACCCTCTACTTATTTTATAATCTTGACGAAATGAATCGAAGAATCGTCTCGTAAATTCGAGGTTGGAGTACGAGTCAAGTTGGACGATGACGCAAAGCGTGAAAAAGCTTAAGAGCCGCGCGCTTCGGAGCCAATGGGACGCGCTTATTTACCCATGGAATGCAATAAATTATGCTAATTAAATAGCGGCGAAAACGAAGGGGCCGGGTAGTAAGACGCGCATTTGGAGGGGGAAGTGATTACGATGCCACGCGAGACGTATTAGCATGATATTACGCAAATCGCGCGAGTCGAAGATACTGCAGCCTCTTGTTAGTATGCCCGATACTCTGACGAAAATCAGTGACGTTGGCCGCTTTTCCTCGAATCCCCAATGTAAACTCGGAATGGAATGTATTAGAATCGGTGATAATCAATGAGTTGACGGTCTAATTGAAAGAGAATGATATCATTTGATGCCGGAGGCTAAAAGAGCTGTCCTAACGTCGACGATGAAAATATTTGAATTTTATAATAGTATTTATATTTATCCTAGTGTCCTTGGAATTATAGGAAATCGTTAGAAATAAAGATGGACAAAACTTTGTAAATTACATGCAATTAATGGCGCGAGATTTATATTTAAAAAGTAATAAATTCCATCGTGCCCGTGATTTTCTGCGATGCACATATTTTTCTCGAAGAAAGAGTCGAAATTTATTGGATAGACAAAAAAATGATTTTTTATCGAATAGATAAGAATCACACAAATCAATCGGAAATTACTTTGTTATTTGTTATTTGTTATTTGTTGTTTACATTCAATAAAATTAAGAATGAAAATAATAATTTACTTGTAATAATTGAGATCAATCGCTTGATTTATTACTTCATTTATGATCTTTGAAACCAAAAAAAGCAATGGAACTGCATTTGTTAATAGTATTGAGTAATAAGTAATGTGACAAGTTAAATATTAATTTTACTTACGAAAGCTGTTAGTCATTCGTCTAACATTTTAAAATTTAAGAACAATTGAAATAGTGGAAAAGGAGTGTCCTATTAAGTAGTAGATAAATTCCTAAAAGGTTTGGACATACATAGCCATTAAAAGTCAAAAGTAAAAACTTTATTTTACGAATTTCAATATCAAAGACATTTCAATTTAATTTATTTGTATATCAATGAAAAATAAATAAAGTAATTTATATGCGCGTAACTTTTTTAGTTTAGCACTCATCCATTTATGTCTCTTATATTCATTTTAAGCATTATTTATTTGCATATCTGAAAATATCAAACAATTTCTTATAAGCTTTAATAATTAATTTTACATTCATTTACCAGTTACGATTTATTTTTCAAAGTTCAAAACTTAAACATTGATATTGTAATCTTACGACAAATATATAAGTATGCTAAGTCTAATTGTTTTTAAAAAAGATACAATAAAAAGTGTACGAATAAAAATTATAAATTCAATTTATTTTATCAAATTTAAACGCAAAGCCACATATTTTCCGTCGTTGATGAACGGCTGAAAAAATGGAATTAATTTATGGTTCTGCGAGTGTCACTCCTCTTCCGCTCCGAATATACGGTCGTGAATTCTTAGAATCTAAGACAAATCGTCGTCCGCCCTAGAGAATTGATGTAATTAAGTTTATACACATATTCGCTTTGGTCCTAATTCAAATGAGTTCCTGTATTCTATTATTAATGTGGTGATTTATTGTGTTATCATTATTTTATGCAAATAAATATGTTCACCGTGCATACTTCGATTACAAATAAAAGATTTCATTTAGAAGAAAATGTATGGATTCACGTACTAAAAAGTTTAGAGATAGTGTAACAAATAAATTGTAAGTACTTACATTAAAATTATTTTGAAATTGTCCTGTTTTACTTATCCATATGTTTTAAATGCCACAGATAACAACTGACAAGATTTTTTTCGTTTTTTTTTTTTTTTAAATAATATATAAATCATTAGTATATTGGCAGAACAGTATTTTAATTGATAAAAGAATCGTGTACGACGAAATTTGATAAAAGTTTGTATAATAGGTTCTGTAATTATCATTACCGATCGTGTAACATTAGATAATTATAATTATACAATAAAATAAAATAACGGTTTATATAGTTTACAACTCTCTTTTACCTTTAATGCATGCAATTATAGAGTTTTTTTTTTAAATGTATAAAATAAGCTTTTGAGAATATTTGAGAAATTTTCTTTATAATTATAAAAAAAAATGTTATAAAATTGTATTTCTGATATTTAAATAATATTAGTTAGAGTCTCAATTACTTTATCGATTGAAAATTTTATAGTCATTATGTTATATGATTCCCAATGCAAGATATTTTAAATGTAAATATATTTTTATTATTGCAATGTATTATCGGAACATTAATATAGATCGTTCTATAATAAAATAATATAATATATAAATATAATTCATAATAAAACGTGCAAATAATAATTAATATTAAGATATTTAACCATTTATCTACAAATCGTTTTGACATCTTACATTATCAATAATCAAACAATAATCTACGTAGTCTGTACACTTTTTTGCATGTTGCAGTTAGTTTTTTTAATTTTAATTAATATTACTCTACGATTACTGTTTTTTGTTGATATGTGAGAAATAAAAGATTACATATGAAAAACAAATCGTTTCATAAGTTTTTATGTGAATTAATTTTATGTAAATTTATATAAAAATTTGTATATATCGTATTATTTCAATTGCTTTATCTTTTTATGTATTTGAATGCTCGTACGTTTAACTTTATGTGATTAACTTTTAACACTTTTAAGTTGATACCTTTAATTTTTTTCAAATTAATATTTTAAACTTCAAGCTTTTTAGTTTGATCCCAATTGTTTTATAATATTTATGAATAATATTAAAGGTTCGACGATAAGAACTTCCTTATTATTATTAATTAATATTATCATCGGCATTTATGTAAACAAATTTTGTTATTTATAAATGATATATAAGAATATAATTAACTCTCGCTTTAGTAAATTATACATAATTAAAAACATAATTAATTATTTTAGTAATTATGCCATTTCATTTATTAGATTATTACAAGCGTGAAAGAGTAAAACGTATTGATAAATATCAGATTTAAATTGTGTACAAATAAAGTCAATATTATAGTTTATTTTTGTCAAGGTACAAAATAGCGTTTATTTAATTAGTGATTATTAATAAAAGTAATAATAGTATTATCTGTTTGAATATTGATTGAAATCAAGTTATAAGATTCCATTAATCTAATAAAATTTGAACGAATGCCAAGAAATGTCTATGTACTTGAAGTAGCATTTGAATTGATATTTGTGCCTGGAATACCTTCTAGTTAAGTTATGTAGTCGTAATATAAGAATTTTTAAAGTTCATTATTTAAATATATGCCAAAAGATTATATATATATATATAGATATATGTAGACAAAGAGAGGGAGAGAGAGAGAGAAAGAGACTATAGATAGTAAAAAAGAAATAATAAAAAATTGGCGCACGCATGTTACAACACCCATCATATTCACCAATATTGCAAAAAATTTTAGCAAATAGATTCTAGCAATAACGATTGTATGAAAAGTCTTTTAAAAATTAGAGCCGTTGAGCCCCGTTGAAGAGGCGTTTAGACAAAAAAGTGGCGCTTAACGGCTGAGTAACTACCGAATCTCCAGAGTTTACCGGCAATTGTCACGAGTGGAAACCGCACTGCAATAGCTGGAGCAAACTGCCCTCGGTGTCCCATTACGTATTCGACAGTGAGGTTTCAAACGAAGCCACATCACCAGGAGACAAGCGAGTTGTTGGCATGCAAGACAAACCTGGTGACGACGTAGCAAGCGGCGAACACGGAGATGAGGGCAGCGACGGCCAAGACGAGGGCTGCGACGTGAAGCTGGATACCCTGACCGTTGGCTATGGTATTCCCTGATGCCTGTCCGCCTAGGAGGTAAGGACGACCGGACGTCCGCCCTGGTTTCGCGTCCGAGGCGTTATCCCAGATCTCGAGTGTACGATCGTCCGGTCGCGCAGTGGGCTCGAAGTCCTCGTCGGCTGCGTTGCAGTAGTCGTCGCTATCGCAACAGGTTAACTTCGGCCAAGCTGCACGACCTAGTAGTTCGAAGGAGCTCGAGCTCTCATCCTCGTTCGACCGCCAGGATTTGGTTTCGCACAGGAGAGGCGTCGGACCGCTGAAATAAATTGGTACCTCTGACTTTCCGATATAAGTTGCTTATTTATTTAAGCCTGTCTTTCATCTAAGATCGATGCTCGATAAAGAAAATTCAACAAAGAGATTTTCCATGAGCTGTTAAAATTTTATCTTTATAATTGTCATTGAAGCGTATTTTTCAAGGCAAGTGAAATAAATCATTGAGCATAGAAATTATGTTGCTATGTTAATTGTTGATTTTAGTTTATGAAGCGCATTTTGAAATTTAAAGAATAAATTGCATACTTTGTTCCCATATTTTGCAATCGATATAAATCATGGGAAATTGTCTGATAATCTGTAAGTTTTATCATATAAATGCTGTCCAACGAAAGTTAGATTACTTCTTTATGATCATCAATTTCATAACTGAACAGTGATTTAATCATCTATATATTCATTTATAAGGTGTAATGGAACGAATTGTAAATTGTTGTATTTTTTAAACTGTATCGAATATCCAAATAGTCTGGGACAATAAAATATTGATAATTTAACAGCCTCCACAAATGAATATTCTTGCTAAAGAATGGAAGACTATTCGGGATGAGTTGGATTTTTCTCTGTATTTATAGCAGCTAGACACAATATACTTACCTATGCGTAAATAAAATATAAATTGACGACTTCGTGGTAACGTGTAAGAACACGATATGTTGCTCTAGCAAAGCTAATGACGAGAAAAGAGAGTCGCAAAGTGCTCACGTCGACTAATGAGAAGAAGACAAAGTACAGTGAGCGAAATGTAGCTGAAGACGCGAAGAAGCGTTGAATGAAAAGTACTAGATGATTGCTTTGTAGACGTTGAGAAGCCTATAATTGCTGCTGCGTAGGTCTTCTAATAAGTGAAAATATTTTCATATCAGAGATATGTTACACCATTTCCCTACTGAAAGATAGATCAATTCATTAAAAACGTTTGATTTTGTCGATAGAATATTTAATGCGTTTAATTTGAAATAAGACAGATTTTTCCGATAACAAAGGAAATAAAAACTAAAACAGATAAATAAATTTATTCAATAACTTTTACTTATGTAGACATAAAAAATTTATTTCTTTAGTAATTATATATGTTTTATCTTTAGCTGAATGTAATTGTATTTTAATTGCAATTTATATTCATCTTCGTACAAACACTACTAACCTCTTTTAATTTCAGTCAAATTTAAAGAAATACTTAAAGTTAATCAACATCCATTGTTTTAATATTTTACATCGATAGATTATAGATTAGTACGTATTAAATAAAGTCATTTTATTTTTATCGTTGACTGAATTTTTATATTTATTTTTATAAAGCTCATAAGTTTAATTGTAAATTTAATTTCTAATTAATAGGAATCAACGTTCCGAGGAACTTTATGATTATAAATAAAAATAATGCACACATAAATAGATAAAAAATTAATTTGTATTTTATTTTTCTTTAGCGAAACTGAGGCATTGAAGTAGAAATTTTTTTAGTATATCTTTAATTATTTAATTTTGTAATATGAAATTTCCCTTTTATCACTAAACATTAAATAATGAATATTATTATATAATCAATGTACAGTATAATCGATGATAGTATCTCATGAGAAATAATCGTAAAAATTTTAATTATATAAAATAATTATCATTTACTTATAGAAAATTTGTTGAATACGTAATAATAAATAGTGCAAAGGAGTGAATGAAGTGATTATGTTGTTTTTTTTTTTTTTTTTTTTAAATACCATTTGACTACTTACTTTGCATAAAAAGATATTTATTAATTGAAATAAATTTTATATTAGAAGAAACGATAATATTAAAATTTGTAATACAGGTTGAGAATATGTGCAAAAGGCAAATACACAAATGACAAAAAATATCTAATATGAAAGGTAACATTTCTACATTATATTTACCGTACATTATTATTTTTCATACTGAATAATATTTGTATTAATAAATTATTATCGTCAAAATTTTTCACTGAATTTATTCGTTCATTTTCAGTTTGATCAATAATTCCCTTCTGATAAAAAATAAAGCTCATATAGATATTTGTAATTATAATATTTTCTCATACTTATTATGCATATTAAAAATATAATTCTATATAATTAAATTGATAGCAATCATAGCATAATAGATGTGCAATTGTTCCTTAAGAAACATATTTAAATATGAAAATTTTAATTATACACACTGCATTTAAGCACACACTGCTCTTTTTTATTAAATCATAAATTTATTTGTTGTTTTGCTAGACTTATAAAAAACATAACAGTTTGGAGAACGATACGAGTTAAAAACAATGATCTATAATAATGAGGTTTCGCAGAACTTATGTATGCAGTGTTAGACGGAAAGGCCTCTATCAAAGATTAATTGTATGCAGTAGTCGTTGCGCTTTCGCAATGACGAGACTATCGAGAGGAAAGATAAAGGGAGATTTGTGTCGATAAAGTTCATGACCCCTCGGCTCGTATGATCGAAACGTTAGGATAAAAAAATCATTTGCTCTCTATCTCGTTGTGGGTACTATTATTATTATTGTTGTTGTTGTTGTTGTTGTTGTTGTTGTTGTTGTTATTATTGTTATTATTATCATTATTATTATTATTATTATCTTCATTGCCATCGTTATCATAGTAATAATAATAATAATAGTAGTAATCATCATCATCATCATCATCATAATCGCCATAATTTGTTACAGAAAGCCAGCTGCCAAACGTTCATTTCAAAATGAAAATTACCGTGTCGTAACGAGTTGATAAACGTGCACAGTGTCGGTTGTTTTTGGATCGGCAAAAAAAAATTTGTCTATTTTTAAGGACTCGACTCTTTTTTTTCTAGCTGGCGTTATAAGGAAGGAGTCGATTGATTCGTGCCTTGAAACGATTTCAATTATTTACTCGTAAAGATATTGATAAGACTCGTGTAAGTTCAGCAATGGCGGCGAGCGAACGACGGCGGCACTGATAATCTTCGGCCAATTTAATTTTACGATGTTTTGCCGAGTAAGTCGAATTAATACTGCACGTTGAAAGTCTACAAGAGATAATATCTAGAAATTTACTTGTATATAAATATGACTTTCTGATTATCCAAATTCGATATTTTATATGCTGCTTTATTTACATTTCGTAATATTTAGAGTGGCAAAAAAAAAAAAAAAAAAAAAAAAAAAAAACCATAAAATTAAAAAAATTTATAAAAAAGAAACTTATTATATAGTGTTTGAATGTAGAATGAATGTTTATTTACTGTTTGCAAAAAATTTCTTTCTTGATTAGCAAAGATTACGTTATTTAAATGGAAAAATTATAATATAAATGTGTTTTGATTTTATTTTTTTAGCCGAAATTTACAGAAATGCCAAGAGTCCCGTTGAATTAAAAATCATTTACTTAATTAAATACATAATTTATAAAATATTAGATTTTTGTCTTCGAAAGTTCTTAAGATAAAAAACAATTTAAAGAGCATTTACGCATAAAACCAAGGTCTTATAAATATTATATTTTTAGACTTTCTTTAATTATAAATGTATTGGAAGATCAGATTAATGAAAAATGCAGCGTCTTTCATCGTCACCAGAACCACCCAATCGACATTAACATTTTATTTGAAATTCAAATTGTACTTGTAAAGGCTAATCAACAATTAGCTAGGGATGCCAGTAACATTACGGGACCAAGGATGAAACCAAGTACACTAAGTATTGAAATTTTCAATTCGTCGAGCACACCTTACATTTCAACTAAGTAATTTTACATATGAGTTATTAACAATTAAAAAATTTAGATATTAGCATACATTTGTTGCATAAGCGACTCCTCCTGTACGTTACTCTAAATTACCTCAGAATTTTGACGAATGCAAGACTAAAACTTGTGAACACAGTCGCTTTATAAACTATACTTATAATGCCAAATAAATTCAAACAATAGTGATTGTAATTACTCGGTACATCCTCTGGTGGTCTTGATCGTGGTTCCCAATGCTCTGACACCGCCGCTGTATATGAGCTCGGTGTAACAGGAGTAGCGGGTCCTGCAGGTTTTGGTACCACTCTCCTTGCAGACTTTGCTCGTGCACACGCATTTTCTACCTTCGAATATTATTACATTCATCGTAATACGAACTCCCACTATTATTATATAGATAAGATTTACAGATTTGCACATTAAATTAGTAGATTTTCCAGCTTTTATATTGAATTAATAAATATCTATAAGCCTCATAGATTATTTAATTTAACATATTATGAAAATATCAATTAATTGTCGAAATATTCACTTTTACGCGTAAAGATTATCGTTATTTTTTGTTTCTTTTTTCTTTTACTCAATTAAACATACTAGTAAATTTGAAACAAGAAAAATATCAAATTTATTTTAAAGCCTGATTTGTGTAGCCTTATATAGTATTGGTAAAAAAATAATTGGCTCATTTTCCATTAAAAATCAAAATTATACAAGAATGATGCATTTCACTCTTTCATATTTAAATTGAGAATTCGTAAAACTTACACGTACGCACAGGAATGTGTTTTAAAATTTATTAAGGTATATTTTTTAATCTCAAACAATCAAGATTAAACAAGTCGAACCACCGTCAAAACTAAAATTTACTGCTTATTTTAGCAAATTTTGTCATTCTGTTATCACTAATTGAAAAATTCTAGTAAAAAAAGAAAGTATATAATAAATTATAAATTTCGATTTATATAAAAATGTAAAAGAAAATTTATACATTTATTATTTGCACACGATGAATTTATTTGAAAAAGAAGTCTAATTATTTATAGAACATAACATAACAACTTGTTAATAAAATGGAAAGGAAATTATTATTGAAAAAAAGGAGATATTATAAATACAGACTATCGTATCGTTTTGTTGTTTTGCAAGCTTGAAACCTACGATAATACTATACTATGTAATGCAGCCGATAGTAGCAATCTTAACGAGGGACAATTACTTTAATTTACTAAGATGTTTCAAGTCGAATTGACAAACCAATTATTTTTTGCAGTTATTATTTAAGTGAATAATAATTTTTGGAGCGTCTATTTCTTTATTTATAATTCTTAATATGCGTATATAACTCTTTCCACGATTATTGTAATATTTATTGTTTATTATTGTAATTTTGTAATATATTATGACACATAATAAATTTTACGCTACAATGTAATACATTTAATCGATCAATAATATTATTACATGTATATACAATTATTTATTAAAAAGATACTACTAGATTAGATTAGATAACTAGACAAGAAATGAGCTAAATTATATAAATAAATAATATGAAACAAAATTTATGACAAACGTGAAATTTATCAAGAATAAATTAGTTAATAGTTAAAATATCATGTGTAAAGTAAGTGTACTTAAATTATTTATTCATGGCATAGTGAACAATTATAAATTGTACAACAATTAGATACAATAATTATACGACCAGACTTTACATGCATGAATCGATGATTTAATAAAAATTTATCTTATTTTTATATTCTTTTATATTTCAACGAGCTAATGATTATACTTTAGCGTAAAACGAACCGTTTCTTAAATTAAATGCATTAATCATTAAATGATTAATATTCTACGAGTAACATTAATCCAAAATATAGCATAATTAAGCACTTGTCTATGATTGATTCTAATGCTTTATAGTAAATGCAATTATACAAAATTTTATTGCATTCAATAATGTATTATTACTTCGATCAATACAATGATTCCATGATTTATATTAATACTAAATATATTTGCAATAAATTATTTATTTCGTATAATTTCTCATTCGTTTCAACGTATCATATATAATTTTTACAAAATAATTATACATGTCAGCCTATTAAATATGTATTAAATATTAAATTCTTTATCATTAATTGGCGAGAAACAAAAAAATGTTTAATCATAATTACAAATTGACTATCAATATAATCTACCTTTATTCGTAAATTTTAATTATTCATACATGTATTTTGAAGTCGTAATACATTTTAATAAGGAGTGCTTGAAAATTTATCAATACTAGTTTGATTGCTATAAATTGAGGTACATCGGGCTATGATTTTGATTGTCATTACAATTACAGTTAGTAAATTTCTTTTCTTCGCTCGACTCGAGCTGACACGTGTGTGATAATTGTTGGCATTTTCATAATATTAAATACCGGTAGATTAATTATGTTTACCAATCTGCAGACGCGTATCAGCGTAAATAGTATTTAAACGTACAATAGTATTTATGAGTATTAAAAACAGTGGCATTCGCAATTTAATCAAATCAATTGCACGTGCCATGTAAAAGGCATGGACGGATTTACATTTTTTGCATGATAAATCTAAAACGGCGCTCACCCAAAACGTCGTCAACTTCGGAATTGAGCAGAAGACAAACGATGATCGTCACAAGTGCACTCGACGATATAGAGCTCTTAATCATGATCTCGGAGAGGATTAACGAAATCAATATAAGCGAAACGTACAATGAGAACAAGGATAGGTATGAAGACGGAACACTATATTGACGACGAAACGTCGAGAAACGGCGAAGAAAAGCGCGAGAAGCTCGCTCGCGCGCGCGCCTTATCAGCCACGAGAACTTTTCGAAAATGCTGGACCTCCGTAAGAATCACGTTTCACCCGGTGGTTATTCCACTAATTTTAGTTCCTCCCACTGTGGCGAGGACCGCTCTCTCCTCTCCTTTCTCTCTTTTTTCATGCTCACATCTCGTTCGTCTCTTTTTCTCAACACGTATATCCATTCTATCCAGCGGCGAGAATTATTGCGAGTCGGCGCGTTTCGATCGCTCACTCGCACCTTACAGCGGTTATTTACCGCACAAGCAGCGGGTCTATTTTAATTCCTTCGCTAGTTGTACCCATTCACCAATGCGGATAAGCCGAGGCGTTAAAAAGTCATGGAAGTTAGATGGGCCCGAAACCGTTAAGGGAACCATTTTAGCTATTTTATGCCATTGAAGAATGCGCGTGAACGATATGTGAAAATTATACCATTTTAAGTTAAAATACGTAGAGAATACTCTCGACGGATTTTAAATTATAAATCGATCGGAATTATTGGATGTTGAGACTTCTGACGTGTACAATGTTCGTTACCATTAAGGGCGTAGATTAATAAATATATTCCCTCCCTTCGAGCGCTCGGGACATTCATTGTTACATTTCTTTTCTCTTAATAATGCAATAAGATTTATTACCTAAAATCATCTAGTATTTTTAACGTGAATAGTAAGTGAAACGTATACCATCGTATAATAGAAGCTCGAATTTTTGTCATTTACATACAAATAATAAAGTAATATATAATCGATATTTTTCTTTATACGGCATAGATATTATAATGTCTGTTTATTAAGAATACGTTTGAAAAGACAAATACTGTAGAGTGAGAATTTCTCAATATAAATTATATAGCAAATTAAAGTTTTATTTATGCATTTTTAATTTGATGTAATTATTTATTTTTTTGTCTTGATCTTTAATTATTTATATGAATAATATAGATTCATTTTACTAGATGATTTGAAAATCATTTCCGCATTAGAGTATTAAAAAAAATTCGAGATACCATTTTAATTGATCGATTAAAAAAATTAATTTTAATTAATCCGAATTTAAGAATTCGATTACGGTATTATATTATTCTATTATTAACTACCGACAAATATATGGCATTAATACTTATTATGCATGTACATAATACACGCATAATGAGATCCCTAAATTAATAATCGTAATTTTTAAAAAGTATGACAAAGTTAGATATAATCTATGTAAATTCAAAAACTTGTTTTACAATCTAATTGCGGCATAGATATTATACTATGTATATATTACGTTAAATTTTCCTTATTTGCTATAAAACTTCTTGTAAAACGAACTCGCTAAAGCCAAAGAATTTTAAATGACAATATTAAAAAAATTTGAAGTATGTACATGATCAATAAATTTTAAAATAAAAAAAAATATCAGACTTATTCATTCTTGAGCACAAAAATAATCCATCCGAGTATCTTATATATTCAATATTATTTCTAATTTATTGGTAGTGTATATCCCTTACTTTTACGAATTTGTTAAAAAAAACTTGAAATTATTAAAAACACACGTATACAGCAAATTTTGAATGAAGGAAGATATTGCAGATAAAAACATGTTTTTTTAATTAAAAACAATTACCTCAATATTAAATAAATATAAGTTTATTATTTAAAAAGTACGTCTATGTATAGACGACATCTTTATTAAAAAGTATGTGATAGCTGGTACTAGTAGTTACGTGTCTTTGCATACATTAAATTATTTTCGATGCCAGGAGTATCGCTTATTATTTTTTTTTTTTTTATTTTTTTTTTATAGATAAACGTCACCGTAGCCACTCTAAAGTTTCTTAATTTATTGGAAAACATAACGTTTCAATAAGGAGCACTTCAAAGATTTTGTTTACAAAATTTTAAAATGTCTATAATGTCAATTTTTTTTTATTCATGCTTTTATAATGAAGTCGACGAACTATTTTTTAAAGTGTGAACTAATTGCGCATTTCGTAAAATTCTAATCGTCATATGTACTAAAAATTTGTGATTTCCATTATACAAAAAAGGGCAATTTTTTTTGTAAAACCGTTTATTAATACATAGTTTAATAATACATAGTTATAAAAGAAATATTTTAAATAACATTTTGAATACTTAAAAAATAATATAAATAATGCTTGTAATACATTATATCTCACGTAATTTTTCAAAACTTCTTGCCTATTATTTACATACTTTAATTACTCTACTTGGAAAATCAAATTAATTGATTCATAGAAGTAAAATCAAATCATCATCTTAAAAGGATGATAAAAACTTTTCTGTACAATATGTATGAATAAATGCTTTTATGTTAATGTCCACAGAGATTTATTATTAAATTATTACGTAAATAATATTAATAACTAATAAATTAAAATTTTTTAATTCTAACTATTTTTTTATAAACATAAATAAAAAAGTCTTTGAATCTTATATTAGTTATATTTAAATATGCCAATAATATTAAGGAAATTTCGTTCAAAAATCTATTGTATAGAAATAAATATTTAATTTTAACAATCAATTGTATTGATATTAAAATAATTTGATTATATATGAATTTGTTAAAACGTGAAGATTTCAAAATATTTAATAAATATAAAGGAAATGTCAGAAAGATGCTTATACACATACCTTATTCACCTCGTATAATTATCAATTTCTTCTCTGAAAATTATGAAAAATGAAAGAACGTTGAATAAAAATAAACAACAAAAATAGTTCATGAAAAATTCATACCATTATTAAAGGTGAACATACGCGATGAACATTAATTACAATAAATTTAAATGAAGTAACGAAGCTACACTTTTGCTTTAACTTTTAAGAAAATATATAAGGTATAATATAAGCCAAAAAATCTTTAAAATGTAGCAGGTAAATTATTTAAAATATAGCAGGTATAATATTTTTTTATATATATATATATATATATATATATATATATATATATATATATATAGATATACATAAATGCGATACATTAAATTATTTATTTATTTTTGTTAAATTTTCTCATTGGTTTAATGTGTAGTTTAAAAAATTTAAGTTAAAATTTTTTACTCGTCTTAGATGTTTAGTTGTATGTGTATAAAAAAAAGATGAACTGTAGGCGAAATTTAATGAAAACAAAATTTATGTGTGCTATATAAAAATAAGACTGTTGTACAGAAAACGTACATCAAGTCTTTTTTATAATCTCGCAAAATTATCTGGCTAATAGTATAGATTACAGATAAGTAAAGCACCAAGCATATTCAATACTAAAGCAAATTATTTTAAAGTGTTGTCAATTCGATTATATAGCTTGACCATTGAAAATAGCCCAAGTATTCGATCTTGGAATTTATTAGCTTAATAAGAGAATGAAAAAAAATTAATAAAGCTGAAATTACCTTGGTGAATTAATTTTATCAATTTTATAATAACATGCATGTACAAGAAAAGAAAGATAACTTATGTAGTCTTGTAAGCAATTAAGTAGCAACAACTTCTTTTAAAGCAATGTATTGTGAAATTTAAAGGAGACAAGCTCATTAAATTAATAGGAAAATAAAATATTCACGCATTTTTATCGAAAAATCATTATCAAATATTTTGAAGACTTTTAATATCTCATTAAGTTTTTTTAAATAATAAAAAAAAACATTTTTTTCCATTGGGGAAGTCAATGATATATTTCATTCTAAAATATATTAATAATAGAAAGTAATTTATTGAAATACATATTATACATATTAAATGTGTGGTTTTAACTGATAAACCACTTGATGTGTGATAAATCTTTTGCAATTAAATTTCGTTTAAAATAAAAAAATTGATTTTTCAAATTCGTTAATATACTTTTTTATACTTATTACACGTATCAAATATAAAAAAAAATATAACTTTATATCTGTAAATTGTATATTCTATATAGCAACGTTATAATAACAATAATAATAACAACAACAATAATAATAATACCAAACAATAATAACGACAATAAGAGCAACAATAACGATAAGAATATTTTTCTTTTAATGGAAGGTAAAGATTATTGAATCATTTTTTATTTGATAAAGACTATTTTCCTTTCTGGTGCGCGAAATATTGGTATAATGAGACAGAACATATCGAATACATTTGAACACTTCAATGTATTCGAGTAGCGGAGTGTCTCGAGTCAATTGAATTATCAAACCTCGAATCCCTTCATTTATTTGTTATAATCAATGTGAGTGCAGTTTGGCGAGTCGGGAAAGTGATCGCGAAACATCTGTCTCTTCAATTTTATTCGCTCGCATGTCTTGCCTATGACTCATGAATTCGCATTCTTATAGGAAAGACTGAATTGCAATTGATTATAAAATAGGACGGAGTTTATTTAATATTTTCCATTTATTCTTAAAATGAATGAAATAAAAAATCGTTTAATAATGCAAAACTATAAATATTATGAATATATGAAATTGTTTATGAGAATTTGCTTCATATATATATTACGGTTAATATATGTACATGTATACGTATTTTTTTCAATCAAATTTCGATATCCTATAATAAACTGTATTGAGTTATTTTTCAAAATGCAATTTTTAAAGATATTGTTAAAAATTGAAAATAGCTATGTCAAAATCATAGTAACAATTGCTTTTTTTCTCCATTTTTTTTTTTTTTAACTTTCATTTGATTCCGGATTTTATCAGATAAATATAAATCGTCATTAAGTAAATTATCAGTTTAACATAAGTAACTGTCGACTTCAGCTTGGCAGGACGGCTTAAGGCATACTAGGCAGGTATTATATTTTTTGTTTTCGTCCGATTATATTTAAAAAAAAAAATCCAGTATTCACGAAAGATAGACTTATACACAATAATATCATGAGCTTATACAGCTTTATACAAAACATTAAATTATGATTAATTGAACTAAAATAATAGTTTTGTATTACAAATCTATAATTATTTCCTGTAAACTGAAAGTTTATTTTTAGGAATTATTATTATGTTTATGATCACATCTAATAAATTACACTGCATTAATTATTTATGAACCTGAATAGCATAATATTAGTATCCGTTACTTCGTATGTCGTTAATGATGAGCGCTTGCGAAAGTTGTATCTTTTTCTCGTATAAAATAACGTGGATTCCAAGTTTGTTCAATAGACCATACCATAAGACAACACGCATTGTTACTCAGATGAATGCATATAGTATACTCATATACATTAAATTTATGGTTACTGCAAGCATAAAACAGTATAATGCGCAATAGAATCATACTTCCCTGGAGAATTCAACACACACACACGCACGCACGCACGCACGCACGCACGCACGCACGCACGCACACACACACACACACGCACACACACACACGCGCATATGCAAAAGGAGTTCTTGGAGTAAAGAAATGATTTTATGGAAAATAAACGTTTGTAATTTCTAGTATTCTATGTAGTTTAATACTTCGTGATTTAAAAATAATTATTTTATAAGAAGAAATATATAATTAAAAGTTACCGAATAAAAATAATATATTTTGTATATGTGTATGTGCGGGTATCTGTGTGTAGAGTGAGGGGGTGTAAATAATATATAATAATATCACATTAATATTTAATAAATAAATTGCAAATCAATAATAAATGATACGGTTTGATAAAAGAATGTTCATTTATTTATGAAAAATCCACGTTAATATTAATTTACCAATTAATACTTTTATTATTTTTATTTTTATACAATATGAAAATGAAAAAAAATTATTTTTCTATATTGTCTATTTGAAATCTCAATTCAATCAAAGATATTGTTATATTAGCTGATAATTGCTTAAAAAAAATTTATATATAAATCACAATAGAGTCATATTTTATAATATGCTACTCTTAATTAAAGAAAATCGATACAATTACTTGATAAATTTATTTTAATTTTTAAAAAGAAAGTTTACAATAATTTAATACATAAATTGATTTGATAAGTAAAATCATTTTATTTTGAGATTTGATAAGAGACAAATCATATTATGTTAGGCATAGTTGGTATTATAATACTGCGGCTTTCGATTCTATTAAAAATGAAATGTATCACACATGGAGAGGAAAGTAGAGAATTTGAAAACTAGATACGACTAGATCAAAATAATTGGAAAAGATTCGCCTCCAGTTTGCATTCATGAAAAATATCTAGTGTCTTCCATTCTCTTTTACATGCCTCATAAGCTAGAATAAAAAAACTTCTAAATACTCAAAAATTTTATTTGAAAATAAGGTATATTTAGCTTTTGTAATTACATAAACACGTGTCATATCCAAATATGAAATATATATATCATTATCGGAGGCTACAAATTACTTAAATAGACCATGGAATAATAAATAATATGGGATAAGTTGTTATAAAATAGAAGATGAAGAATAGTATTCTTATAAAAGAATATAGAAGAATAACTCGGACACCTTTAATACTTATTAAGGGCATTACATTAGCATTATATTAGTATGAATATGGAATTTAGAATATTTTTTAATAAAACTTGTGTTGAATTCATCTTTATATTCCCATATTTTACATATAGAGATATACTGATGGACATATTATTGAAAATACTCTTGATATAATTCAAACATTCAATTTAATTGGATATAAAGTTTATTTCAAATGACAAATTTCTTTTAAACTAATTAATTACCTGAAACTCAATATTTGCTAATTTTCTCAAATTTTCATAATTAATAATTCGAGTATAAGAGAAAAAACTTCGCTCATATATAATTATATTGATTGGAAACTAGAATTATAAATATATTATAACCAATAGTTGAATTTTAATATCTTAACAAATAATCGATTATCATGAAAATTCTTAAAACAATGTTCGATCGTCGTAAGTAAGTATCTAGCTCAATCCATAAAGTACCCCTCAATTAAAGTAATCCCCCACTCGATTAATTCCGGGAAGTATCTAAAAAGCGAGACGAACCAAAAAATAAAAATTTCGAACAAGACTACGGCAATTAAAACTGAATCGTGTAACGTCCCTCCGTCTCCATATCGCATCGGCAACATTAAAAATCACCTTTATCTACCTAATTACGAATCCTGTCGACTGGACTCTACACTCTACACGCACGTGGCTGCATACACGTTAAACTTCCCTCTCTCCGCTCCACGCTCAGGGTGGATTATTTTATCGGCGCTGGGGCTTATCGTCCTCATACTCTTCATCCAGATTCCTCTCCTTGTTATGCATGTATGTGCATCACTGTTCAGTCCTAAGCACGTTCTATCGATGAATCACAAAGGGAAATGACAACCACGCGAATAATTAAGAGGCAAATCACTTTTCTTTATTACAGTTAGTTGGCTATGTGTATTTAAAGCACTTTTTAAACTGCTGCCTTTAATGGGTAATGACTTTTTAGTTATTCTTTTGTGAAATAAAGGCACCCGAAATATTCTATGAATAAATTATATTATTCTCATTTTTATATATATATAATACCTGATCGAAGTGGAGTATAATTATTCACTCCAAGATAATCTACTCAGCAAATACAATAGCTTAAAGTCATAAGTACTTCATATTTTTGCCGAACGAATGTATTTTTTGTTTTGTTTTGTTTGTTTTTCTAAAACAATTGCTAACAAATTACTATAATATAAAATCAATAAGAATAAGCAAAGAATATATAAGTTCTTTTCTTACAATAGTGACACATCAGTAACTGACCTAAATGTAACGCGACTCAATTAATAGGAATGCAAAAAGTGAAACTTTAATAAAAAGTTGAACGATTGTTCTCTCTCTCTCTCTCTCTCTCTCTCTCTCTAATTAATGTTTGCGTCACTCATACGTAAGAATTCATTTCCAGACGAAAGAATTTGCTGCTCTTTTAACTCGTCGACACGATTGCTCACGGCAGTTTAACCAATTCAATTCTATTCAATAATTATAGTATAAATGTAAATATTGATATTTTCAAGTTAAATTCAAGTTATTATGAAATTACCACAACTACATGAATTAATATTGATTAATATTATACAATGTCTGATATTTTAAGTTATACTTTAGCATTATTTATATCATTATGATAATCAGCCGCCATGTTGTATGAGTGTAAAATAAGATTACAATTAATAATATATAATATTAGTTGTATATGAATAATTAAATGTTAGAAAAAATAAAATTATAATATCTAAGAATAATAGATGCATAGTTACAATAAATATTTATTACAGAAAAAAGTCTATCGTACTAATTACAAAGTACTGTTAATTTAAAATTTAAATACAATAATTACAAGTGTCATCTCTATTATGATTAACTTTACTCTTCTACGAACAATACAACTGACGTAAAAAAATTCGATAAAACAGAAAAATTACGTTTTTTTCGTAAAATAATTTTGGTCTCTCCGATGTCGTAATTATTTAACTTAAATATACAAGTGTATAAGAAAAATTTCTAATAGGAGTTTTTAAGACAACAAATTTTGTTCCTGTTTTATTACACGTTTGATTTCATAACATCACTCATTATTTTCAGTACATTATAAAATGCAATAAATATAATTCTAAACGCCACTTGCCACGTAATTTTGTTCTACAATGAGCAATTAAATATCAAGGACCTGTATACCCAGTAATTACGAAAGATCTTAATGCATAAATTATCTTATATAAAACATCGTAGACTACTTTTTCATGCTCTTCGTCGTCCATGTTCATGGGGTCGGAACGTTTTTTTTTGGATAAAATTATATATTTGAAATCTTATTGAACATATGATTAACTTAATACTAACAAATTTCTTGGAATAATTTTTATTTTTAAAATACTTGTATAATTTTAAAACACTTTTAAATAATTTTTATTTTTAAATTATTTAAAACTCATACCTGTTTCTCCGATGTATTTACTCTTGATTGTTAATATAGAAATTCATGCTTAATGAGTTTTACTGCTAATTTTCCTAAATCTATTATAAAATAAATAACTTTTAGTACGCGTTACGACAAGATTAAACATTGTATAATAATTTAACACACCGTTCTAATTGACATTAAAATGATCGAACCCTAATTGTCCGTACATTTGAACTTTCGTTTTTCCTGAGCAAGCAATAATCACCGCGCAAAAACCAAAGCGAGCATACTTATCAAGGAACGGGAGGAAGAAATACCGACTCGTAAAAATTGCAAGTAGATAATGAGATAAGACTCGGTACGACGGAGGATAAAAGTCGAGCGCGAATAAAGGTCGAATCACGATAAGGAATAAACGATCCTTCGGTATTTTCATCCGCGTCGCGACTTCTATGGCGATGCGATTGCCCAGTTTTAATTAACTCGCCGACTCTATCTATCTTTTCGGATCTTTTAAACCTGTATGACCCTTTGTGCTCGTAAAGAGTGAGAGCAGAGAATGCCTAAAAAGAAAATTTCATCAATGTATAAAAAGCATTTCGCTAATTCCATTGCAACTTATTTTATCATTTATTGTTCAGACGATAGTCCAGTGTTCGTTTTCATAAACATTCAGTAATAAGCGATGCGAAAGTTATCGATTAATGAGAAAATATATAATTTCATGTTTCATTGTATTATGGAAGATAATATTATTATAACGTTATCTAATCAAATGCCACGAACGTGCAAATTATCTTCAACCATAATTATCGACAAATTATATGGTTAAAATTAATTTAAACAATTAACGCGCATTTTCAACAATTAAACTTAATTATTCAACTTAATTATAGAAATCATTTCGACTATTTAAACTCTTTTGACAGCTATCAACTACGTTTCTCTTTCACAATTAACGCACGATATTTTTATCCGATCATATGATTTATACGCATATGACTTTCTCTCTACACGTCTACATCTAAACATAATAAAATGACGAATAAAGTTACATAGCGTCAGTATTGCTCTCTCAAGCTTAAAAGACAATGGCAAATTTGTCATTCTTACCTATCTACTTTCGTACTATCCTCGTTTATTAATTTCATTTACTAAGAGCGATGATCAAGCGAAGAAGCAGTAAGCGCAAAGTTCGGTCAATTGTGTTCGCTATTACTCTACGTGCGATATCAGCATGTCTTCTTAATTGATAATGAGAGTTGTGTTCAGTCCGGCACGTATTCCCCTTTTGGTCTTCGTTCGGTCTCCCGACTCCTTTTTATTAACTTTAATCTTTCCATTGATCCATATTACTTCTTACGATGGCTTCAATTACTACGTCACACCGTCCTCGTGCTTTTATAAAAGCTTAAAAATAAATGATAAATGCAAATTAGACATATATTAATGAAGTTCAGAGTCGAATATGTTATATTAAGTCCTTGAATATCTATCGTAATAAATAATAAACAAATTATTATTAATTACCTTGACACGAGCAATCACTTTCTCCTGTATAATAACATACATTCATCAGAATTTACTAATGATTTAAAAACTTAAAATTTAAACAACCTCTATCGATTATTCTAGATATTAAAAATAAAATTAAATTAATTAGATTAAAATGAATATTATTATTTTTATTTTATCGTAATAATAAATGCGAAGGGACAATAATAATAATAATAACCCAATGTCGTAAAAATCTAACTTAGAATGGGTATTTATATTTTAAGAAAAAAACGTACGTAAGGAGTTGTTAAACTTTGTATTTTGAATTGATTCATAATAAATGGCTTTTACTAAACAAGGGAAAAAGTTTACCTCAGAATGCATAGTCAATGCAACCGTACGAAAGCTCCGTGGTTCGTTTCATCATCGTAATCGTATTTTTTTTTTTTTTTTTTTTTTTTTTTTTTTTTTTTTTTTTTTTTTTTTTTTTATTATTATTAAGATTGCCGTAAGATCACAGGTACGAAAGTAGAAGAAGCCGAGGAAGAGGACGAGGGTGATGATGATGAGAAAATGGAGGAGAGGACTCGTGAAGCGCCAAGGCGCTTCTCTCGAAAGTACAAAGTGAAAGATGTGCCGCTTTCTCGTAATCATAGACTCTTGGACAAGGACGTAACCATCCCGTCGTTCTTCAACGCGCCGCAGCTTCGCCTTCCGCTTGTTTGCACTGCGTAGTTTTATCGCGTCAGTCTCGCTGGCTTTCTTTTTCACTTCACGAGGGATCTTTTATAGTTTGCGGATTCGCATGCTGGAAGCGGCATTTTTGATGTAAAGTATCGGCCCTCGGCGATTATGATTTCGATCTTACGGAGTCGAGGTTTCAACCATAAAGGTTTTTTAATTCTTGAGGGCTTGGTGAAAGGTCATGCGACGATTGGAGCTGAAAATTGTCAAAAATTACATGTTAGTATCTGTTGATAATTTATTCGACGAAAACTACACGTACGAGTGCGAACACGACGAAAACCGCTTATTCTTCATAAAATTGTGTCTTAAGTACATATTTAGAATTTAGACTTCAAGGATAAATATTTAATTGCCAGTGGCAATTATCGTACAAATGTTTAATTATTTAAAATCATTATGCGTTGTATATATTGTTATATCATCAATATAATGTTATTTAAGACGATTATATTAGCAGGATTAATTTATTGGTTAATTTATTGCGTTATATAAGTCCTCCGATTATAATTGACGATTAAAATTACAAAATGAAAATTGTTAAAATTAATGGTTTTGCATAAAAGATATTAACGGCACTGGAGCATTTTCGCCGACAGTTAAACCGTTGGGGATTTATAGGATTGTAGCGATATATAGCAAATGCTTTAAACATTAAGGGAAAGTCTTTCTTGATTACTGAGACTGAAAAGAAAACAGACGCCAAGAAAGGATCTATGGAAATTCGCTGAATAATATGTCGCGTACCCTCGCGTATGCTATAAAAACTAGAATAATTATAATTCCATATCGGCAACGAACAATAACAATAAGTGTTTAATTAAAAATTGTAGGCCATACACGACGGTGCCGATTTTCAATGCTTATCTTTCAGAAGGTGGCATATTGTGCATTTTCCAAGATACGTCATCGTAAAAGAAACTGTTTAACAACGCGATTCAAAATGTTCGTCTGGGGCGCGAGAAAATAAACCAGGCCGAGCGATGTTACATTTATTCATCGGTCAATCGGATATCCTTTTTCCTCGTCTTGTGTAAACTTACTTAAGTGAGCGCAGCTCGGTTGCGGGGCCATGAGCATAATTTTCCTATGCGTCGGTATAACGGCTGAGGTTGGTATTATATTTATGGAAATCTCGTTCCTGTTCCCTTGTAACTCGTTTTGCCTGCGGCCGCTGAACAAGGAGCTTCGATTATTCCGGCCGACGCTGATGCTGTAGCCAATCGCCTGGAGATTCTGCTTGCAGTTAGTCACGACGTACGTTCCCACCTTTGTTTTTTTGAAACAAACGGCCAGCATTTACGTGTGGCTCGGCTTTCGCGTATACTTTATGGGCTCGCACGGGATTTAAAATTAGAGACAAATGGATCGAGAGAGAGAGAGAGAGAGAGAGAGAGAGAGAGAGAGAGAGAGAAGCGAGAGAGATTGCTTTCCGTTTCAAATTTAAAGTAAGGCAATGATTAGACAACCGATCGCTTTAATCTCCTTCTTTTATTACGCACTCAATATTCGAGTGATCGATCGATTTCAAATATTTACTCAAATAGAAATGGGAACATTAAAAACTAATCGTCTTCGTACTTAATAGCAATATTTTTCTTTCTCTTTATTTCAATAGACTGAATAGACTTTTTACAAATAGAAAATAATTCTGTAAACATATATATTAGAATGTCGTAAATAAACTATACAATTATTTATAGTTGTATTTCAATTAACACGAATGTGCATTAATTTTCGTCCATCGATTATTTCCATCTTTTCTTGCTTTAATAACAATTTGTCATAGATGTATGATCATAGATATAGATCTAACTTTCTATAAACATTGATTATCTTTATACATTTACTTTATCATTTTAAATAGATAATGTATAACAAACTTGTTAATTTATTTTATACATTAAATAAAAATAATTAATTCTTATAAAATAATTCTTTATGATATTAGATAATTTCATAAAAATACATATTTAATTTAAAGTAAATTACTTGAATACACTCTCAAATTTAATACAACTCATAAATAATTTATCCTTATATATATTGTTTTATTACAGACTTATAACTATAATATTTCATAAAAATAAAATCATTATTATGGCATACTATCGATTAAAATCAATATTTAGTTTAATTTTTCGATATTTTACATGAAAAGAAATATAAAGATATTTAGGTATTTGTAACCTCCCAGCGATAATACATTTTATTACAATTTTTCAATTATAACGGTAAATATCGTTACACACAAACAAATAAAAAATAAATTTGATGAACAAATTGGAGAAATAAATTGAAATTTAGAAATATTTCATCATTTACCGTTTAAAAGAAAACTAATTAGTTGACTTAATATTTTTACACCTGTAGTATAGGATACGTATTATTATTAATGTATATCAATACGAATCAACAGACATATTTAGTATTGTATTTTTCAAAATTTGTGTGTTTTTAGTGTAAAGTACCTTTTTTATTTATTTCATTAAAAAATAAAAGCAGTAATTTATATTTAATTTTGATATCATATTATTAAATACATATACTAATATATATATATATATATATATATACATGTGTGTGTGCGTGCGCGCGCGCGCGCGCGCGTGTGTGTGGTATTAAATAAATTGTAATTAAAATTGTAATTTCATATTTTAACAATGATCTTTTATTATCCTTATTTGAAAATTAATAAATTAATTATATTAGGGGATATTTAAACATAAGCTTTTAATTTATAAATGTTACGTTAAAATATTGAGGTTTATTTCTGAATATACATGTAAAGCAAACTAACTGCCAATTAGTTTTCTGATATATTCTAAGAAACTCAACAAATTGTAGTCTTCTTATTTATCTAACAACAGAGGACTATCGATAAAAATTCATTGGCAGTACCTTATTCGAAAAAACAAAAGTGTGACAAGTTTTTTTTTTCTCTTTCACGAATATCCCATCAGCATAAAAACAAACAAGGGTGTTGATCCTTAAAGGGAAAAAGGATTCTCGAAACGAGAGTAAGTGCTTTTCATTTATTAAAAGCTAATGGTATTGTATCGCTATTGTTTGATAAAATTAAAAATGCAATAAAAGATAAACATAATTTTCTGTAAAGTGTTTGAAATCGCAGCTTTTAAAGTTACTCGCGGAAGAATATTTTTTAATGAATATCACATATGGAATGATATTCAATAAAACGGAGCTTCTATAAAACATTACCGTATTGTAATAACAATATTATAAGTCGAAACTAAAATTCTTGGTCAGTTCCGATGCTTAAAGGTGTAGTGCTTAATTCAGGCAAGAATGGCGCCAAACATTGAGTTAACGTTGTCGTTGCCCCAAAAATATACCGTTGCACAGCATAGCCCCCCCCTTCCCCATTCCAATCCCTCCTAACCGCACCACACCACTTTTCCCTCGTTCTCTCTTCCTTCTGATTATTTTACCGAGCAAGCGAAGCTGCTGAGATAGGTTACTTTCATTGTACCTTGTTCCATATTTTTATCATTTAATATAAAATATTCGATAATATTCTTTACACTTTAATATTTTTATTTAATTATATTTATTTATTAATATTTCTTAGTATTTTAATTATAATTTAATGCTGATTCTAAATACAATTTCAAATACAATAACATTCGGATATATTTGTTACGTTTAAATGCTTGACAATAGTATGGATTTTTTTGTACATCTTTTTTCTTTATTATAGTGTCTAAATGTTTAATTTTACTTTAATAACTGGAAGCTGTTTGACAAATATTTTATGTCGAATCGAATAAATAGTAATTTTATGCACTATATAATTTTAGATTTATAGGTATTATATATATATATATTTTTTTTTTTATCAGTTTTTAAGAATGAGAAGCAAATAAAAGTAAATGACTAGTGATTGATAATGACTTTTTTTTTAAAATTTTTTTTTTTTTTTTTTTTTTTTTTTTTTTGTTCATTATGTCATTCGTAATTCTTGAGCAAGACATGGAAAAAGATTGAAATCTCTTTGTTTCGAATCAAGATTTCTAAGAAGAAAACTTCGTGTCCGACAAGTCCTTTCTTTTGCCTCTAACTTTCAATTCAAAATGTGACAAGCACGTTGATTTGATTATTGTATGTTGATTATTGATGTTTAACCATGTATACAATTTCGTGTAACCATCCTCGTGTTGTGTGTTGAATTCGCAGTTGTGGAGAATTCGCTTTATTTTCCACTCACGAGCAGAGTTGCAAGCTGTACGTTCGCACGATTGCCTACATAATATGAGTCATTTAATGCTACAAAGAGCTCTTTAGCTTCTCTTACAGATCGTGTATTTTTCACTTTTAGATTTGAAAAAACAGTGCAAAAGTTTTCTTTCAAACAGTATCATTAAATGAATTTAACATTTCTAAACATTCAGAAATTAGCTGGACATTCATTTTAGCTATTATCCAATGATTTATTATTTAATTATTTCTATTAAATACGTTCTATCAAGGACAAATTTCACATATTAACTAATAATTTCTCAACCATAAATTTTGTTTAACAATGTAATATTTATGCCCTTGAAATGTTAATAATATTTAACCAATCTTAGATATTTTTATCACCAATATAGAACTGGATTTCCCCGACACGAGTTAGTTGTTTTTTAGTAATGTATGTTTTCTATTGTATATCCAATGAAATTATCCTATTCTCACGTAGAAATTATTTAAAGCTCTGTACATGTATTTATTATCTAATCGATATTTTTCTTTCGATATTTCATGCTATTTGCTTCTTCTATTTTTTGTCGTTCGTCAATCTATTTATTGTGTACATACATTTCTAAATAAAGATTTGTTTCAAACTTAAAAACCATTTACAAAATTTGTAAATACTAAAATAGTTCTTTTAATTTAACCTTTACATCAATAAATGTATTATTTACTCTGCTATAATTGTTGTTCCTTCTACATATTTGAACTGCAACGCGATTTATGTTATTTTTATTCGTATACGCGGAGGTTGAGGATATTACGATATATTAGTATATTTAGTTTTTCAGTAAATGTACATTATGTTAAATTTTATGATCGCCTACTTGTTCTATAAACAATAATTTTTCGATTAAATAAAAGTTGTTCGGTCTTCTGAATTTTAAAAGTATTGTACACCAAAATTCTATTTATTTTCATGTTTCATATAATTATTAGTATAGAAAATTTATGCACCTATTCAATTGAAATATTTCACTAAAATTATTTGTACTTTATTTGTAAACATTTGTAGTTTATAATTTTGCGGCAACGCTCTATAAACAAGTATTTTTACCAAATTAATCTTACCAATTTAAAAACATATTGTATTGATGAGATGCAAGAATTCAAATTAATTATCATCTTACAGATATTTCAAATTAATAATTAATTTGTTCTAATATTACTATGACATCGAATGGAGTAGAGTTGAAGTAGAAACAAAATTAAAGAAAAAAAAAATAATAAACAAAAAACAAAAATTAACGTCATTTCAGATGATTGTTATATCTTTACTGCTTCTACTAATGTTTCTGATAAAAAAAAATATTTTAAAGTAATCATAAATCTTTACTTTATAGTTCAATGTATTATACTGCGATAATAAATAAAGAAGTAACAATACGTGCGTACATTTGTATATTATTTGAAAATAAACGAAGCAAAACAAAACAAAAATAAATAAATAAATAAATAAATAAAAAGAAGCAAGAATAATCAATGAGAACACAGAAATAACAATTAAATCGTTAATATTTATAAATTAAATTAGACTGACAATTATCTAAAATACTTGTTTCAATCAAATGATATTAATAAAACTGTAATCACAATACTCGTGGCTATATATTTATTTTTATTACGATTTATTATTGTTATTCGTTAAAATATAAGTTTATTTTTATCTGATACGAATACGTTCAAATATCATATAACAATGACGATGGTTTTTTTTTTCTCTTTTTTATACGTTTAGATAAAATACATCAAGTACAAAAATAGTAAATCGATAATTTATGATTGTTTATAGTAAGTATGACATTAACTTACTTTTTTTTTTTTATAAAAAGTTTACATAAAATAATCCATATAATATTCCATAAAATTTATTTCTAAACAACACGGACAAACCGATATCGACGATAATTTTCTTTTTACAATATTTGCATTTATACATCGATACTTTACAACTCTTGGGATACACAATTACGAAATTCACCGATTACTAACTACGACTAAGCTTTTGTTATTTAATTATTTAATTATGATTTTGGCTCACCATCCACAAAAATACGAAATTCAACCATAAGAGCTCCGCTAATTTAATTATCTCTATGAAAAAGTACTAGGCAATCGACCACAAGTTGCATCGAATAGAGGTAATAATCGAATCGTATTGCGTCTCGCAAAAGAAAGCTCAGGCTGACAAGTGGGACTTACCGTGGAGAGAACGATGACGACGAGCAGCGCGACGCTAAGCCAAAAGTACCAGGCTTCCCAAAAATGTTTTGGGGGTCTGCGTTGAATGACGAAGCAGCATTGGGGATTGCAACAGCAATAGAAACAGTACTTATCGGCAGCGCAAGGGAAGGGTTTGCTCACCGCGTCCTCGTCCTCGCCGCCCTTCGTCGAGTTGTCGCACTCGTACGATAGCCGCGCCATGCTCCCAACACCATGTCAATTTTCGCTCGGAATCCTAACTAGAACATACACGCTCGAGGAGACATTGACTTGGCATTAGGTATTGCCATTACGCTACCATGCCACTGTGAAAGCATCCGCACGTGTATTTGTCGAGCCTTCTCTACTACGTGTGATTTAAAAGCATTTTGAATGAAAGCTAAATAAAACTAGGCGTTCACGGCAGTGCTTCGATAATAATAAAATTATCAAAGCCGGCAATCGATCTTGGGAATAGCTGAAATTACCGAATGCTCGGACTAATGGAAATTGAACGAGACACGCATGTTCTCTTCTATGTGCTGAGCTTACGTGTTGGAATCGATTTATTTTCATTTGTTTCGCTTGGTGTGGTCGCAAAACGACATATTTTCAAATAGCTCGTAAATTAATGCCGGATAAATATTTTCATAATTTCTAAATGAAGTTATATAGCTGTATATATATATATATATATATATATATAATATAGTTTCAGTTTTTTTTTTTTTTAATTTTTTTTTTTTACCTAAGCAAAAGTAACGATATTTCTTAAACACGTGATACTCTTATAAATGACTTTTTAATTATAACCGCTTCATACATTTATTTTACAATATATTTTGAATTCATATTACCATGCACCAGCAGGCGATAACAAAATGTTTAACTAAATTAGTCGAGAATGCTTTGATCCTATCAAATATAACAATATAGACTTTACTTTTTGTCAACTTTATCCAAATATTTTTTAAATTTTATATACCTTATTATTATAATTAATTAACGTTAAAAAGCGAATCGGTCAAATAATTAATTTATAAAATTTAATTTAATAATTTTCTTATGATATTATTTACTAAATGTAAATAAAAATTTATATAATAACGTTTTATCCCACTTATTTATAATTAATTTTCCAACTACGTTATTTTGATAAATATTTACTGAATTCATTTGCTTAGTCATAAAATATTGTACAAGGTATAATTTAGATAACCCTTGTGTAAATGAAATAAATATAATGTTATCTCATTTATCATTTACAATCGTGAATTTCCAATGTTTTCTTTTATTTATCACATTTATATTAAATATAATGATAATAATAATGAAATAATTAAGATGGTCTTTAAGTAGTAATTTTGTAGAAATTACTTTTAACCAATAATAGATGACTTTGTTATGTTAATATAGTACCTATAGGCTTGCAATTATATTTTTTAATTATTGTAATTTATTAGTAACTATACTGATATATCTTTTAAAACTCAGTTTATTTGATTTCGCAGTAAATTAAAATTGAATGTTATAGTACCTTACGTAACCTTTGATAGTATAAATATTCACAAATAGAGAAAAAAATCGATGAAAAAAAACAACAACAACAACAACAACAACAACAACAACAACAAATATTAATAGAATTTCCTCGTGATTGCCATGTGACGTTAAGGATAGGACGTACAAATTTATTAATTCATGTACACGATCAATATTTGTTTTAACAAAGCAGAAAATAGACTGCAATCGTCATTCGATGATATCGTGTGAGCACACATACCGTACTATTCAATACTAACAAGTTTTCCATAATCAATTTGAGATTTAGAATTTTAATTGACTCAAGTACCACTGCACACAACTTCTTACTCGTAAACTCCAATAAATTTTTTTTTGCTCCTTTAGCGTTTTCGTCACATTTTAAATTACATTCGAAATAACAACACCCTTGCCACGATTTTCATAGATATGGGCATCTTAGGTAACGCGACAAACTGCTTTTTTTTTTTTTAATTTATCGCCTTAGCTTCAAATTGTTGCTTTTGATATCACTCCAAAAATAAAGCGTTCGTATAATCGAAGCTTAAAACGCGGCAACCGCTGACTCGATAATCTCAAGTAACAACTTTAAAGTAGAATAATTCCCACATCTGCGTGCAACATATGAAAATGAACCAACAGTTGTTACTCACATAAGTGCAGGTCTTGCCAGACGATAGACGTCCGGTAAAATCGTTATTCCATCCCGCGCCACCACGAATGATAGGCGCGTGAGACGAGAAACTACGTCTGCGTCGTAGAAAGTCAGAAAGGAAAAGAACGTCCTGGGGCTGAAACACCGCTTCGTCGTCTCCGCGACTCGCCCGAGTCGTTGTCGTAGTGGCAAGACACGCGAGACTCGCGCGGGGAAACAATCGATATGCAATTTTGCCTTTGGCACGGATACGCGCCACCGAGTGGCCAATCGATATTTCCACTGACCGGCTTTAACGTGACGAAGTTCCGTCCCCCGTGAATTGAGATCGACTCCTAGCGATTACCGAGCCCCGACCTTGTAATCTATGCCGACCCCAACAAACTCGGAGGAGCGACTACACGAAGCTGAGGGATCAATTAGAGAATTGACTTATTTTTTTTTTTTACGGGACCATAAGGATAGACGATCGTGTTCCATTGCATTCGAATGGGATTAAATCGAGTTGTTTGATGGTAAAGACGAGGATTACGTTCGTATGCTACGTTCGAATGAACTTTAGCCGAATTCATGATGCTTTGACGACTATTGAGCTCGTTCGATTTCAATTTAGCCTTACGTAAACATTTCTCTCGATGTTTCTAATAGGAAAATGTGAATAATGGAGTGATAGCATAGAGAAGGAATGAGGAAAATTATTTATTATGCAAATGAAAATAATCGATCGTAAGAATTTACAGTCATTGGAAAATATTTATAATCCTACGTGGACATAAACATTTTTCATTCGCAAAGGTTGTTCTTTAATCATCGCATAAGTATACACTTAATTAATGTTAGATTAATATCAAATCCTAAATAACATAATAGAATGAGTCTTTTGTCGAAAATACCAAAGTCATTTTAAAATATTAATATTGCGATCGTAAGGAATTCGAATTAAATTGAAATAGAAGGAATGCTTAAAAATATTTCAATATGTTTTATAGAAAATGAGCACTACTCCATTTTTTCTTTCTTTTTTTTTTTCATATAATAATTAGTCGGGACTGTAAATCCCTTATACTTCAATAATAATAATGTTAATGCAGCATGTTATATAAAAAATTTCCAATTGAAATTTATTAATTTTTTCTTTCGTTACTATTTGTAATATAGTTTCCGTAGTGAATATTCGATGAACAATAATTACTAATGAATATACATTTTTGTGAATTGAAACCGTTATTTATGTAAGGTCTACAGCTTAATTTTCAAATATTAAGTTCTTATAGTCATTAAGATATGCGTATATAAACCTGTTTATAAAGTTGAATTCGCGAAAGCAATGTAATCATTTAAAAACTTAATCTTCTTAAAACTGAATTTAATACATAATCTTATTATAAAAGGAAAATTATTACAAATTAGTTGAAACTACATATTCGTATAGATTATAATTTTCATATATTTTATGCGGTTAGTACTTGGTATTTACTGTAGTATTAATTTTTTCACTAATAATTTTCTTTGATTAAAAAAGAAAAATATTTATATATACATAATAATTCGTATATTCCAATATAACGCTTCGATGATGAAATTTATTATTATTGTTAAAATTACGTTATATTATTTTTATATCCGCGCAACTACATACAATTTCATGAAATTTTATGTCCTTGTATTTTGTCAAGCTTTTTAGCAAAAAATGAAACGTTTTGGTCAAGTTCCAAAAGAATTAATAATCATAGTTTTTCTCATTTACATCTTCTTTACTATACTTGAGATTAATATTTTGTAAACCGGAAAATTTATGACATTACCGGAAGAAAGTTCTTTTATTTGATTATATGAAATTTTTAATTTTTAAGCTTTCGTCCAACTTTGTCGTTAAGTTTTTTTTTTATAATAATAATAGTATAATTATGTATAATATTTAGTTATAGTACGATAGTACGAAATAGAGAGAAAATTAACCTGTATAATTTTAGTTCAAAATTAAGTTGTCATTGGATCAAAAATATAGTTGAATAATATTGTAGACACGAGTTCGTTAAGTCTATTATTTTATCGTCTCCGACTCCATTTTTAATTCTCAAATATAAAAATTTAATGATTTTAAATTTTCTAATCTTAGTGTACAAAAAATACACATCTGTCCTATTGTTTTCTCGATATGATAAAATGGAGTATAGGCAAGACTATTGAAGAAGCGATCAATCTATTTCACCACCAGCAGCTCGCTAATTTTTATGCAATAATTGTAACGGCAAAATAAAATTATAATATGCGTATTCGGCATAAATTGTGTTTAAAAAAAAAAAAAATTGGAATTTTTTTTAGGATTTTTTGCCATTTTTTAAATTAATGATATTTTAAAGTCTCTTATTAAATGTTAAAAGCAATTCGACTGAAATTGACTGAAATGGTTGAATTAACAAGGTTACAAATATTGATTTTTCAGGTCAAAAGCATAAACACACGCACTATCATTTTCTAAAATGACTTTTCAAAGCAGCGTTAAACAGCATAATTATTCTAGTAATAATTACACATTCGAGTGACTATAAATTTCATAAAAATAAGTAGGAATAAAGTAGAATTCAAATCTCCACATATATGCCAAGAATCGAAATACATACGTGTGACAATTGTCAATAAAAAACGAAAGCAAATTGGTTTACCGTTACCATTAAATAAACGATGTCTTTAAATTTTAAAAGTAAAATACATTTTTTTTTTAATGATATATGTATATCCATATGTATAAAAAAATCCTTAAAACAAATATTTTTCAAAACTTTATTTATTAATGTCGATGGAAATTTCTTGAAATTTAATTTAATAAATCAATTAAATTAATGTAATGTCTTATATTTCTAATGTTATATTAAATTTTACACAATCCTAATATTTATTTGATGAATTTATTTTTTAGTTTTCTATTTTCAATTTTTTATTAAAAATACATTTTTAAGTTCAAGCCAATTTTTGCTTAAAAACCAAAAATTTGATTTTTGATTGTACAATCGATATTGTTTATGGGATAAAGATTTCATGCGATCCAACTTCAACTGTCTTCTGGCATCGCGAAATATCCTTCTGTTACAATATTTAAAAAAATGATTGTAATCCTGCAATTTCATAAACAAAATTCTCAAAAAAATTTATATTTGTTCTTTTTTTACTATACGTTTTAATTTTATATTTTATATCTTTTTTACTATACGTTTTAATTCTAAATCTATACCCTTTGATGTCGTTTCCATAATGACATTTAACTTCACTAATGTCATAAGTTTCAGATTCGTGTGTGAAAATTACTACTTGCATAAACAATTAATAATCTTACTTTAAATATAAATATCATTATTTGTATTTACAGCTCATTAAATATATTGTTAAATATAATTTAACAATTGATATTTGAATATTATTATACGTTTTAAAATTAATAATAAAATCAATTAGCTGTAATTCGGAAATCCACAAAGCACTTAAGAAACTATCTCTCTTATTGATATAAAATGTTTAAATAAAATATTTAATTCATTGTTACAAATTATAAGCATACATATTTGTGAAAAATTGATAAAAAATTTTGCATGTTGGAAAATAAAACATGATTAAAATAAATATTAATAAAAATTAAAATAAAAAATAAAAATGATTGAACAATTTATTTGAAGTCAAATTGTATTATTTAATTAGTTTTAATATTATCGAGTCTTCAGTTATTAATTACCTTTACATAAAGTTCAAGTATTATTAAAATATACATGTTCTTATCCGTTGTTATTCTTATTCAGAAAAAAAATATTAAATGACTTAAAACCACAATTATTATATTAGCTAAGAAGGAAATGAATTTTATGTTTAAATTTTTTGTTCTAATGTCTAATTCATAATAATTTTAAAATATCAGTATTAATATATGAATATTAAATGAATGAAATTGTATAAGGAAAAGGAATATTTTGGATTCCATTTGCCATTATTATTGAAATAATGAATTCTTAAACTATAATCGAATTAAGTCGTTAAGCTGTATATTAAAGTATAAAAAGTACTTTATAGTAAGTAATATATAGATTTGCAATTGTATGCACTAACTGAATTATTATTACGAAAATAAAAATTTTTTATATAAAATTTATCAAGTTTATATTAAAATTTGTTTAGAAAAGATATTCTTTAGAAAATTCATTAACCATTAATATTTCGCAACCTGTACATAATATTCTTAATTCATGTTTTAAGTAAAAGGAAAAAGTATATCAATGATAATAACCATTGTACATTTAAATTAAAATCATAGAAGGTACTGTTGTTGTTACATAGTCCATGATATATAAATACAAATATGTATGAAATTGAGTTTGTCTTCGACACTTGCACAATACACAGAAAAAGCTTCCAGAGCTCGCTAGAACTGGGTACCGTCGTGAGGTGGTGGTGGTGGTGGCGGACCTCTTGGGGGGAAAGGAGGAGGTGGGTGTGGATGCCTCCAGCCGGGCGGTCCCCTCGGTAGCGGTGGCTGAAATTGTCCAAACTGGGGTGGTCCAGTACTTGTGGGGGGTGGGGGTGGCGGGAACTGTCCCTGCTGCGTTCCAACGCTCCAATGCGGAGGCGGCATCATCCTCTGCTGCTGTCCTTGTTGACTTGGCATAGGCGGGAGCGGAGGTGGCATGCCCGGTGGTAATGGCGGATGTGCAGGCATATTGGGCATTGGCGGCAGTGGTGGTGGTGGAATATTGGCAGGGAATCCCGTAGGTGGAGGTGGAACCGGTGGGGGTGGCGGATGACCGATTGGTGGCATGGGGGCAGTCGGCGGTGGCGGAGGCGGCATTACCATGCCATGCATCATGTGGTGCTGCGGATGAGGCTGACTCATGCCGACGTTGGGCATCGACGTGGGGATGAGCGGAGGGGCATCCGCGAACAGCTGGTGAGGTCTGTCCGCCTGACTGAGAGGATTTTGGGCTGCGAGAAGACGCTCCGCAGCGCTCCCGTGACGCTCGCCCTTTGCATCACGCTTGAAGGCGTAAGACACTGAAATGGGTCGATTGCAGAGGTACTGCCCATTCATGGCTTCTATACTAGCGTCACTTGCGTCGAAGGAAGCAAAATTTATGAAGGCAAAACCCTTGGAATTTCCAGTGTCCGGATCTCGCATGATCTGTAATGCGTATTTATAATTTAGCACATTATTGTACAAATATAGAAAAACGATGCAAATATTAATTTACGTAATTATATTAAAAGTCAAAAGTATTCGAGTCATGGAAATTGCTAAATACATTTTATTTATTTTTTTTTTTATCTTCAAATATAAAGCCTAATAAACTAATTTACCTTTGGTGTTTGAAGAATGACTCCAAATGCACTGAATGTATCGTACAATAGTTTCTCATCAACTTCTGGATCAAGATTGCCAATAAAAATGTTAGCACCAACATCAAGATTCTTTTGATGTGCACTAGCTTTATTTACACGTATGGGCTTTCCATATAATTTAATCATATTCATTATTTTTATTGCATAATCTGCATCTTCTTCTCCCATAAATTCGACAAATCCGTAGCCTTGATGCATTTGCGTTACTCTATCCTTTGGCATATGTACATTAACTAGAAGCATTTAATTAAAAGTGTTTATTGAAATGTTAGAACTTTCCTATTTGAATACAATTTAACTAGATTAAAAAATAAACGATATTACCAACTGGCCCTGATTGTACAAATAATTCCCATAAAAGGGATTCAGAAACTTTATCATCCAAGCCTCCGACATAAATTGTTGCATCTAAAACAAGAAACAAAATGGTTATAGGTTAACATACTCATTCTTAACAGAAAAACATATATGCAACAAAATATATTAATTTCTTAATTAAAATTAAAATCACTTTTATTTTTTATAAATTAATATTATGTTTTTTAAGTATTTTTTTCGTTAATTTTTTCAAACGCATTATAGGTTATAGAACAAAATTTACGATTTCTATGAAAATTTTAATTAAACAAATAAGATATTAATCACGTATAAAAAGATAAATAAATTAGACGTATTCCGATTCAAATAATTTGAATAAAAGTAATAAATATATGTAATTACCTTGATTACGTTCCGCTATCGGACCAGCCGCCATTTTTCAATAAATGTGAAACCGGACCAAACTGAATATAGCAACTCTACAACTGATATAAAAAAAAAATATATCGAAGTAGAAATTTACTGAAAATATTTTTAGATGGTTCGTTTTTTTTCTTTTTTAATTTTAATTAATAATGTGGATGTTATCGTCCCAAATTTATTTACAAATATTAGCATTATAACAGGATTAACTCTGTAATAAAATCTCATAAATGCGCTACTTTTAAAATATATATTAGTATTCTGAAATTTGTACTTTTATAAAAAAAAATATTAGTTAGTAATTTAAGGAATTTAACAAAACAATATAGCACAAGAATGTATATTTTATTTCTTATAGGCTTATATTAGAGGAAACTGTGACAATCATACAAGATATTGACGATTTACAATTCAATGAATCAAAATTAATTTAATTTACACAGAATCCATTCAATCACGCGTTCATACACTACGACTTTAAAATACATACAAAATTATTTGTCTGACACAGACAATTGCCAAGGTAGAATTGATCCTTAAGCTTTATAAAGAGAACATATTATGTATAACTAAAGCTAAAGATTTATTTTATATATTTTAAGAATTCCTTATTCCAAGTGCTTGTTCGAGCTCTGCTCGCTTCTGTTGAACTTTAGTATAAAAGTATCGACAGACTGCTTCTTGAGCCCAAGGCTGATAATAAAACTCGGCTCTGCGTTCTTCTTCTGGATTACCCACAACGTCAGTCATAGTTTTCAGATCTCTCGTTTGCGATATTATCCACTTATTAATAAATTGTTGCGGATCTTTTGCAAAACTGAGGAAAAATTCTCGATTGGTTTTCAATTGATTTATAGTTTCCACTGTTTCGTGAATTTTATTATCGAGACTTTGAATCTCTTGTTGACTAGCCGTTGATAACAAAAAATTATTCATTTGTGTTTTCAATGTATCATCGACTTCTACATCAATATCATAACAGGCTGTTTGCTTTGTTTCTGTACCTAAAAACGAAAAACATCAATTCTAATAAAGCTAATATTGGTTTATTATGACGTTTAATAATTATTTTAGAATGACATCGCATTTTCATAATTACAAATAAAAAAATAAAATATATAACTGAGTAATTATCGTATAAAATAAAGATATAAGCATAAGGTATCGTAAAAAAAAAACTAATTTTATTTGAAATATTAAGTAAAAAGTTTTTTTTTGCATAATGTTATAACTAAAATAACCAACCTTCTACACTAATAACATGATTAATAACAATTGGATCTGGTGGATGGAGAAGGGGATTTAAGCGTTGAGGAATTTCGGCGAATTTCATTCTTGGACATGCAAAAATTTGCTCCAAATATTTATCGCAATTAATGTACTCTCGTTCATGGCTATCTTGAAGCTTATGTGTTTTTATATATTGCCAAAGAGCTGAAATAATGACCGGCCGAGTTTGCGTATGAACTCCCAATAAACGAGCTAATCGAGGATCGAGTTTAAACTGAAAAAAAAAAAGAAAGAAAGAAAGAAAAGAAAATTGTACTAACCTATTATGTAAAAGATGATTTTTAGATTAAAACTTTACTCCCAATACCTGTAAAGGTTGATAATCAAGTAGTAAGAGAATGGTACATCTGACATTTTTATCGCCAGGTCTTTTTACTTGAAAACCATCAGTCTCTTGTGTTGTCAGTGTACGATGCCACTCAACTAAATGATTATCTGGTCCATATAAATCTTTATCCAATTCTATCACTAAACTTTTAAAAAATGATGAAAATTTCCTTTTTACCTAGATTAAGAATAAAGAAAAATTTACATTTACATTACAAAAATTTACAAAGAAATTTAAAAACATTTGAAATAGTTTAAAAATATTTATTACAAAATTTAGACAACTTGTGTAAAGAGAAAGTAAATTTCTTCCTCCCAGTCGTATGCATAATACAATATAATACCATTATTGCCTCTTAATGTATTTCTTACCTTATTGGGATCATTTTTAGTATCATCTAAAAGTCTTCCTTCTACTCTGAGTTCCCACGATGCTACCGAACCTTCTTCATTCTCAGTAGCTTCTTTAGGTGGATAAAAGGTATTGGAAATAAAAATCCTTAACTTGCGCTTTTGCTTCATAGGACGTTTTAAAGCCTCTTGTATATCTAAACGTTTTCGCATAATTGTGGCGTCTAATTTTCTCTCAAATGCAAGTAAATCCATATAAGCTTGAGACTCCGGTACCAAGTCACGCACTTTCTGGGGCAGAATTTTGTCGGCTAATTTTTTCTTCTTCTTAGATGTGGAATGTGAAAAGTCACTGTTCCAAAAATACCTAGATAAGTTTTTACGAAAATAACGGAATTCAAAAATCAAAAGAAATTTTGAAGAATTTTGGTTGTGATGTTGGCCATGATGAGTTTACTCTACCGTTGTTCCGTAATTCATAAAATTAAAGAAATTAAAGATTAAATTATTAACATAAAACGAACTTTATTTTACCATTAGGCACAAAGCTTTCGCAATTACAGTGCGCAATAATAGAAAATATGCAGTCTAATGTTGAAAAAAATAAAAATGTAAATGAATGACAAACATAATTATCGACGATGCTCTTACGATTTTTGTTGTGACATGGGTAAACGCTGGTCTGTGCTTCGTTTTCCACCGGGAGGCGTCGACATAGGTCCTTGCCTCATATTCGAATACGGTTGATTAGGTCTTAATATCCCTCCTGGTCCGGGTCCACCAGTTCCCATCTGCGGTGGAGGTGTGAAACCTGACCTCTGTTGCATCTAAATAGTATAACGCCATTAACTTTACAGAATAAGTGATGAATGAAGCATTTACATTAATAATATAATCGTGAAAGAATATTAAAAATTTTATCTCCAAATTATACTCTCTCCTTTCGTTAATTCTTTCCCAACGCATTATGGTGAGTAAAAGCAATAGCTTTAAAATAATTTAAAAAATCTAAAAGACTAACTTGACATTATGCTTTCATTGCAAATACAAATACAAATTTTGCATTAGAACAAAAGAGAAACAGATAATTAGTTGCCATTGCGATAATATAGGAGTGTACGGTAGACAGGATAGATTGCTTAAACCAGTCATTGCGTTTCAACGACACAAACAACAATTGATCAAAATTAATAAAGATACAGCAAATTATAAGTGTTTGGTATCTACCCGAATAACAGTACAGTAGAGTAGGGTGCAAGTATTTACAATTGTGCCCCTCTCTTCTTAACATTTCTGCTAAGATACTCACTTGAAAATTAGGACTAGAATACTGTCTTAAGTTTGGCGGCACCGCTGGTGGCGGATACCGTTGCGGTGGAGGGCCATTGCTGGCTGTATTGGGCACAGGAAACCTTTGTGCCATTTTTGCTGGATATAAAGCTTATCGCCAAAGATGCAGCTCCACTTACTCAATCATCTGAAAATATGTGTAAAATAATAACTGTAGAAAACACTGACGGGCTTTTTCGAACTGGTTTCCTGTACCGCCCAATTTGAGGTTATAAATTCAACAACACGACGTTGAATATAATTTTATCAATGTAAAAGTGTTTTTATAACCACACTTTATTTTAAGAAGCAATAGTAATGCGAAGGACAATAAAGAGTCGGGAAGAATCGAAAGTAACCTGCAGTCTGTAACGCTTAGCGGACGTTCCTTCCGATTAATTATACCAAAAAAAAAACAGGCATACCAATTACCAACAATGAATTTTTATTTGTAGAATATCGCGCTCATACGATTCCGAGCGAGTCACTCGCTTTTAAGCGAAATGGCCGAACTGCTGTCTTTATCCTTCTTACACTGACGACTGAAGGCAGGCCGAAGCCGAAGCGCCAAACAGCTTCGCTTTGGCTTTCATTTTGTTTTATTATATATGCCTCTTCATTTTATTAATATTTATTTAAAATATTTGTCTTCCGGGCTCTCTCGATTAGCTAAAGGACATATTATTTGTCACAAATATACTATGCAATATAAATGATCATTAAAAAGAAAAAAATTAAATTATTATGAAGTTAAGTAAAATGTTTTATCACAAAACTATGGATTGAACAAATGAATAAATTAAACAATTACTAATAAAGTTATAGAGCATTTTATGAAAATAGATAAAAAAAATAAAAAAATTCGAGTAAATAATAATGAATGCAAAGTGAAGTAGTCAAGTTGATTAAAGTTATGAATAATAATTTATAGAACAATTAACGAACATATACATAATGTTAATTTTTTGTATAAAAATGTGAAAATATTTTTCCTAAGAAAATTGTAATAACGTTCTAAAAATTGTTTGAAAAGAGAAATAAAGTTCTTATGTTGTAATTTATAATAAATGCTTCTAAGAAATAAAAACATTAAATCATAAAGTTTATTGAATTTGATTGTATTATATATAACTTGCAAATTATTAGTATCTTATAAATAATTTTTATTACCATTGATTTCATATTATCTATTTGATTAAATTGGTAAGTAGAATTTTTATTTCATCTCTATTTGTGATAGACAGAATTAAAAGGAAGTAGTTTCACAACTATTTTATAGAATATGACATTCCATGTATATTGGTCAAAGTAAATAGACAGAGTTTCTTAAATCTAACTTAATTGTATCGGAAAAAATAATGTATGTTTAACACTATTTTTTTTTTTTTTGTGATAACTAGGCAAATGATTAATTCTATCACTGATACGCACATACCACTTCATTATACAATAATTACAGATTTCTTTCCCAGTCATTACCTCCGATTCGCCTTACAATTTTAGAAATCACAGTTTACATTTTTACTGATAAGAATTAAATGTGTAGAATACGTGTGAAGGTTGTGATCACTTTTACACTTTTTGAAGATAATAAATTATGTTAATGACATAAAAATAAACGCTACATAAAATGGTAGTAAATATTCTAATTTACACTTCAGTCCAAATAATATAATTTTTGAGGCTTTAAAAGCCTTTTTCACAGTAAATGTGTTTATCAAAGTCAAAATTATTTCTTTGGAGTACAACTGAACAATGTATTAAATTAAATTTTTTTTTTTTTTTTAATTTAGTTTGAATAAAATGCATATAAAAAATTATTTTTGGTAAATCTTCAAAGCATTTGCTTTAAAATAATACATTCATTTTCATTTATACCTTCACCTTAAAAAACAAAAACAAAAGAAAACATGAGTTCTTTCGTAATTAACTAATATATTTGTAAAAAAGGTTCATTTTTATTAATCTTCAAAACAAGATTTTAATGAACAAGAAAATGATTGAATTTTACACAATCATGAATTATATACAATCGTAAATTGCCTTTATAATATTTAGCCCTGAAAGAAGTTAAACTGATTCAATAACTTCTACTACTGTATTTGCTTTATGTAAGATTTATACACAGTAAAATCATTCAGACATTGAATTTTTAATTTACTTTAATATTTTCTAGTCTTTTTTTTGTTTTTTGTTTTTTGTTTTTTGTTTTTTTTTATTTATACACTAACACATTTTTTTTTTTTTTTTTAGTAAATAATTTAAATTGAATCTTGTTAATAGTGCAAAAATTATTAAAACAAAATATTGATAATCGGTTTATAATGTACAATATTCTTTTAATTAGATTTTAAAATTTTATCAACATTTTTTTAATTCTGAATTATTCAGCTTTTCTTAATGTAGTCCCCATGTTGTACATTTAAAAAAACCACACTGCTCAAAGTAGATATAAGTGACTAGTTCACTTCCATGCTTCAAAAACTTTAATATCTTATATAATTTTACATTAATTGCATGAAAAAAATCAACTTAAAGGAGTGCACTATATTTATTACGTTGTAATAATAATATTACTACACTGTAATAATAATAGATTGTTAAGTATTGGAAAATTCAGTTCTGATATGATTTTTACTGTACATTTTCCTTTAATGTACATATAATAAAATTGATAAGATAAACAAAATATGGTACGTTGCACAAAAATATGCAGGTCTCGGTAGATTTACAATTTTATGTGCGAATGAGATGATCACAGTAATAAATGCCGTCTACCCTTAATACGATTAACCAAATTACAAATCTTCAGTGCTGGTCCAAGCTTCAATCCCATATACTTCATCATCATATCAGAATTCAAAAGCAGCAGCGCCTTTCCATCAATTTCATGTTTTCGAAAAAGATCAGCGTGCTGCTCTAATGCTGGATCCGTCATAGCAATATATTGTATCACATCTTCGATAGTCCATTCGGCAGGCTCAACCGATTGTACTCGTTGTATTGGATTTTCATTTTGTGTAGTAGATGTGGCTGCTTCAAATTCAGGAACAGATTTTCTTGGCTGCTTCACTGGTGGAGCTTCTACAACCGGATGTTGAATTACAGGCGATTTTGATTCCTTTTTCAATTGAGATTGCTGTGTAGTTGTTGGATTCTCTTGATTTTCACTCGACCATCTTCTTTTCTCTGTTGTACCATTGGTTAACTCCTCCTTTTTTATGTGATTCTGTTGCACAGCTGGACACTTTTTACAGATTTCTTTTCTTTTTGACAGCATATGTTCACACGCACACAAATCTTCTAACTGTCGTTTCATATACACATATAAGTCCTCTTCTTCCATAAATACAGGTAATACAACAGTAGTTGGTTTACTTTCAATTGTTAAAGTAATACTTTCACCCTCTCCACGCTTAAATAAACTCAATATTTGTCTTGGACTTATCGCTGCCATTAAGAATGCTTGAAAGATATCTTTAATAACAGACTGGGTATGGCCGTTAAACTGAGCTGGCAATGCCTTTACTTTTCTTGGATCAAAATATGGACCACATGAACAATTATGATTAACATAAAAATTAATATTTTCAATAGATACTGTTTTATTACTAGTTGTACTTGTATCAGGCTCTGTTGCTGGTTGTGGCGGTGCACTTGAACCAGCTGGACTTACTAAAGCTACAGCTGGCTCTCTTCCAGTTCCACTTCCAGATACAGCCATAACTGGAAGTACATTACTTGTCCTTGATTTAAAACGATTAGGTCCAGTTGACTTTTGCCTTGGTGGCTGAAGTGGATGGCCACTTTTTGAACACCATCCAGCTGGAAAAATATCTCTGGAATCGAAACGACACCAATAATCGAATGCACCTTTCCATCCATCAAATGTTATATGGATCATATCATCTTTAACAGCACCGACAGTTGCAGTACATATTAATTGCGGATTTTTTTTATCTATGGCTTCTAATTTTTGTCCAACTTCAAACATGTTGCAATGCGGTGTTTCCGGTTCGTGTTTAAACACTTTGGCAGGAGCCATTTCAGCTCCATTCAAAGTCTTTAATAAAAACATTGGCCAACTGGAAGCATTCATGCGAAAACCAAGTGGAGGCTGTAACATGCCGCCGGATTTTTCACAGTGCCCAATTGGATGAATTTCATTGCTATCCACCAATCGCCAAAAATCATTTTTATTATCCGAGCCATCTAATCTTAATCTAAGTCTTGGACCATGGATTCCTACTACAGTGGCGATACAAGTTGAGGTTACATTACGAGGATCCAATGCTTCAAGCTTCATTCCAATTTGAAACTCGTTTGTAGGAGGTTCGTCGTGTTGCTTGAAACATTCGATAGGTGCGGCTGTACTGTTTGACTCTTTTAAATATAAATTCCAATCGAAGGTTTGGTAGGTTTCATATTGAAATGTTCCCGTTGATGTAGAGGCTGAATTATTAATATTTAACTGTTTATTTGAATTTGGCACTGGTGATGTCGCTAACAATGGCTGTTCTTCGTTGGTTTTTTTGGTTTCTTCTTGTATATCTTTCTTCTGATGTTTATTCAAGCATACCGAAGAACAAAAATCTTTAGGAGGTTCGTTCCTTTGCTCTAGTCTAACTGGCGTTCCTCGTATAACATTATCGCACTGTACACAAGCCCCTCGAACATAAGCTTTACGAAACTCTGCCAAGCAAGTTTCACAACAAAATTCCTTCTTCCCATGTTGAGTAGGTAAAACATATTTTAGAGGTAACTTTGTTTCACCACACCAGGTGCAAGCAGTTCTTAATTTTGGAGGCCGTCCACGACCTCGCACTTCAGTTTGTGTTGATGACATTTTTTTACTGATTATAAACTACTTTTTTCAAATTAGTACTATGGTTGAAAAATATTGCATAGCCACGACATCCCTATCACCGTATGACAAAATACTTCATCAAATAATTTTGGATAAGCGATGTATTTGACAACTGTAAAATCTGAAACCTTAGCACTGATTACTAAGACACCGTATGGAATGAACTAATAATGCCTACGACATAATTTTCTTAATTTTTACAGGTTACTTGCACACGTATGACTGCGTATTATCGCATATTTTCTGAATATAAACAAATTATTGCGGCGAATACGAATATTAGCGATTCACGCCATTTTGGATTTTGCTTGATATAGTGTCGCCAACACTACAGACAAAAAAAGTGGAAAAATATTGCCTAACCAAACCTTGGCCTTGAATTTCGGGTATATTCGTCAATACCCCAATATGCCTGCGAGTATAGTACGTTTAAACAGAGTAGGTAAAAGCTTATCAATTTGAAGAAATAAATTAATAATGATATTCATAAATCTCAACGATACTTTGTATAGTAAGTAAAAATTAATCTTTAAGAATGTTCAAAATTTTTTGCCACCGTCTCGATCACTTGATAAAGCTTAAATTAGCCGCAACTATTAACGACTTATGATTGGATGACGGATATCGGAATTTCAAACAACGAATCAAATCGTATTTTTAAAAGGAAATGATAGATTTCCACATTTTATAAATCCACACTTCTTACTTTGCATTTGATAACTTCGACTTTGAGTGATTGTTAATTGTGTCTTTATTAACGAGAAGTAGTACGTATCTTTCTAGTCTGGGAAAATTCGATAATTATTTTGATATTGGTGAAAGACGGTGTCATGGCGATCGATTCCAAACTGAATTTTTCTTTCTTTAACGCCGCTCTGGTGAATAAGAAAATACAATTAATTAGTACAAAAATGAATCTTTTAATAACAAATAACGCTTCCTTATCTTCATTAACTATTTTTCTTTATACGTACTATTAAAATAAACAGTTTGAATGTCTCCAATGCCTAGAGATCTTTAGTTTGAAAATAAAAAATGGAGGGAATTGTCAGTAGAAACTAGCACAAGCACAGACGTAACTGGCAAGTGGCAGATGCCAAGCGGCAAGTGGCAACCATGAAATGAAGAATTCTGTTAGGATTATTTGCCTTGAAATTATCTGGATACCAGGAACCAACTAGCAGATGGCGTCGTATAACCTAACCATGTCAATTTGATGTTTCGCCTTACACGTGCTTGTATGGTAAGAGAATTTGCCGTTTAAATCCATGTCCTTTATAATACATTTTCAAGAGTGAAATAGCAAAGAAAAAAATCAACAATGGGAAAAAAGTCTAAAATTGGAAAGCAGCGGCGGGATAGGTATTATTATTTAGCTAAGGAGACGGGTAAGGAATTGATTTCTATTCATTTACTCTATGTGTAATATTTTATTTCGCTATTGTTTTTGGATTAATTAAGAATATTTGTCTTGTGTGGGATGCGAATATCAGGTTACAGATCGAGAGCTGCTTTTAAGTTAATTCAGTTAGAGCGAAAATTTCGATTTCTTCAAACATCAAGAGTATGCATAGACTTGTGTGCAGCTCCTGGAGGATGGATGCAAGTGGCGCACGAAAACATGCCAGTATCCTCTATAATAATTGGCGTTGATTTGTTCCCAATCAAGCCAATTCCAGGATGTCTAAGTATTATTGGTGACATTACAACGGACAAGTGTTGTACTGATCTAAGTCGTGAGTTAAAAACATGGAAAGCGGATTTAGTTCTTAATGATGGTTCGCCTAATGTTGGTAAAAATTGGTTGATCGATGCGTATCAACAGTCAGTTTTGACCCTTTCGGCTTTAAAATTAGCAACTAAATTCTTGAGACGAGGAGGTTGCTTCATAACCAAAGTCTTCAGGTCAAAAGATTACAACCCTTTACTTTGGGTTTTCAAGCAGTTATTCAAAAAGGTATATTTAACCATTTTAAACAATACGCGTCTAGATAAATTGTTAATTATTAATATGTTATCATTCTGTGAATTTCAATGTGACTATATTTTATTTATATTTATCGAAAATATCATTTTTCACAGTATGTACTTTGCTTATTGTATTGTTAAAAAAATAATGTAACTAAATATGTCCAATATTACATAGTTATTTGTGGAAATGTATTTCAGGTACATGCGACTAAGCCTCAGGCGTCGCGTAATGAATCTGCTGAAATTTTTGTAGTTTGTCAGCATTATTTTGCGCCCGATAAACTCGATTCAAAACTTTTAGATCCAAAACATGTATTTGCAGAAGTTGATTTGGAACCACAAAATAAATTAAATATATTTAATCCTGAAAAACAAAAAAAGGCTAAGCCACTGGGTTATCCGGAAAATGACTACACATTATATCACAAGCTGTCTGTTAAGGATTTCATCGCCAATGTAAGTGGTATAGACGCTTTGCAAAATATATCAGAAATTGTTATAGATGATGAAAATATACTGAATCATAAGAAAACTACCAATGAGGTTATCGAATGTTGTAAAGACATTAAAGTATTGGGCAGAAGAGAGTTACGTTTACTTTTACAATGGTGGAAAGTTTTAAAAGATGAATTTCATAAAGAGGAAACTGATAACAAAGAAAAGCATGATTTGGAAGAGGAAAATGTAGAGGAAAAACCAAAGACATTAGAAGAAGAGGAAGACATGGAAGATGAACAAATTATTAAAGATATTCAAAAATTGAAAGAAGAAAAAGCAAAGGAGTTGAAAAGAAAAAGAAAAAAAATTAACAAAGAAAAAAATAAATTAGCTAAAAAGATTAATTTGAAAATGGTTATTAAAGGTGATCAAGGACCAATTATGGAATGTGACGATATGTTTAGTCTAAAGCAAATTGAAACGATCGATCATTTAAAAAAAATTGAAAATCAATGCCCAGATCTGCTTGCTGAAAGTGACAATGATTCCGATGATGTTCAAACTCCGAAAATAGTAAAATATGAAAAAGGCACCGGTCATTTAGATAGTAAAGGTTTATATTATAAAGATGATGAGAGTGAATTAGAATTTTCTGAAGATGATAGTTCAAGTTACAAGTCAGGATTAGACTTGAGTGAATCTGAAGAGGAAGAAAAAATTATTGCACCCATTCCGAAGAAGGTGAAGTTTGTAGAAAACGAAAATCCTTTATTAACAGATTTAGATTATCGAGATAAAGAATCAAAAAAATTGACCAAGGCAAAATTGTGGTTCGATAGAGATGTATTTAAAAATTTAGAAAATGAAAGGCATGATGATATCGAAATAGACAAAATGATCGAAGTTTATAAGAAAATGGGTGGTAAAATTTTGGGACAAAATGATAATGACGATTCTGAAGATAATAAAATGAATAAAGATGACATTAGCGATTATAAAGATGATAATAATGATTCTGACTACAACTCAGACTATAATACAGAAGATGTGATGGCATCTGTAACAGAGTCTAATAATAAGACGAAAAAAAACAAAGTTAATGTTATATTAAAAGATAAACGTAAGTAATGAATTTTTTATCTTGAGAAAAGCATGAGTTAAATAATAATTATTCGCGTTTATTAGATAATTTTGTTTTTAAAGTATCTTGTAGAAAATTTTATATGCTAGAATAAAAATATTAAATATTATAACTTGTATTTTATGTTTTCTATACTAAAATCGATAATTCAGCGAAGAAGAAGAAAGAAAAAAGAAAATTAACGACCGAAGGTCTTGCCTTGGGATCATTATTAGTTCAAAGTAAAAAATCTCGTAGAGAGATAACGGATGCAGGTTGGAATCGATTTGCATTCAATGACGAAAATTTGCCCGATTGGTTTGTCGAAGATGAATCAAAACATATGAAAAAAGAAACACCAGTACCAAAAGAACTTGTAAGTGATTACAAAAAGCGTTTACAAGATATAACAGCAAAACCGATTAAAAAAGTTATGGAAGCAAAGGCACGGAAAAAGAAACGAGCATTGCGTAAAATAGAAAAAGCAAAGAAGAAAGTTGAGAATGTAATGGATAATACTGAAATTAGTGAGAGAGAAAAGGCAAAACAAATAAAATCGTAAGTGTAGTAATTGTAATTAAAAAGAAAATAATAATTATTCTAATACAATAATTTAAAATACAAGCAAATATTTATATATAATGTATAATTGATTTGGGATTCACTTTGATAAAACATACTCCAATATAATCAACATAACCAATTAAATTGATATTCATTTGAAATGTAAAAAAACTAAATTGGATAAAAATACATAAAATTATTTCAATTCTAAAACAAAATGTTTAATACATTAACGACTATGATGAATTTGTTTACAGTTTATATAGAAATGCAGTTAAAGAACCGAAAAAGGACGTGACTTATGTTGTAACAAAGAAATACATGGCTCAGAAACGAGTGGTTAGGCCCTCGAATGTCAAAGGACGATACAAAGTCGTTGATCCTAGAATGAAGAAGGACATGCGTGCACGAAAAGCAAAGGAGAAGACGAAAGGTCGTGGGAAGAAAACTAAAAGTAGCAAGCCCTCAAAAGGAAAATCACGAACAGAAAGAAACGGAAAGAGGAAGAAATAATTTACCGTTTATTTAGCAACATATTTCTATAATTTTATTGTTTTACATAAAATAAGTATGTAAATAATTGATTCAACGATATTTAATTGATGACATTATTAATACAGAATCGTTATCAGTGATGGGACCAGTTTCTCATAACACTAATTTATTAATTGAGTTGATGAATTTTTTTTGAAAATTCAAAAAATAGTATATACTACTTACTCTATGTATAATTACGAATTATACAATATTTGAACACAGCTTTAGATTATCAAAATTAGATTAATTGATTGAACTTGAAATATCAATATATATATAAAAATTATATAGATAAACTATTACATTTAACAAATTTTTTATATTAAATAAATAATTTAAAAATTCAAGAAATACCCCATTCACAGATGATTTTAATACTGATAGGTTAAAATAACGAAGAACTTAAAGCTATCATTGAGTTAATTTCTATAAGTAGGCTTTAATACTGTCGAAGTTGTTACTAATAATAGACTCTTAATCTTAGTAGTTGTATTATTAAAAAGTAATTTAAAAATCATTAAATCATTAAATAAATGAAATATTTTCTGTTTAAATGTCGAATTTTTAAGCTTTCCTTTTTATAGTTTTTATATCAAATTTATACTGTATTATAATAAAGAAAAAGATATTTTTATTATTATTTACCATAAGGTACTTATGTGACTGTTCAAAAAACAAAATGTTTTTAAAAAAAAAAAATACTTATTAATTGTATGAAACTGTCCAATTTTTGTCAAAAAAACTTTAAAGAAATGATTTTAATTTTTATATGGTATTTTCTTTATTATTAATTAAGTTTTACATAATGTAAATTTAAGAAAATCCTGAATTTATTATAACAAAAAATGATAAATCGTAATAATAAATTGTCAAACATAGAACTAAATAGTAAACGTAAATATGTACAAATATCTTTAAATGTGTAGACAAAAATTTGTGATTCTATTTTTATGTTCTGTTAATCTCTAATTAATTAATATAAATTTATTGTTATATTTTTTATTTGATTAGAATTTGAATATCTGTGAATATCTATTTTACAATTTGTTTCAATTATAAAACAAAAATATGTTTTCCCTAACGGATTAACTTGTTTAAATAAAAATGTGTTTGAAAAAATTTTACTTTTAATAATAAAATATTTATGTTTCGTAGCATGCACATAGACCAAAATTGTTATCAATATTTTTATATAGATCAGTTCGAATGAGATGTACACATCTCGCTCGTGTGCTGTTGATGAATTTATCAATTAAATACGTTTTTTAAAATTTGATTATATTATTTGAATGGATAATACAATACTCCTACAATTTATAATATATCGAAATTTTAATTTAGCATAAATGGTTTCGCTATTCTGTATTCGATCCATATGGCAATAAAAAAGTATTTTTTTATTTTTTAAAGAGAAAACAGTGAATTATTGACTTAAAAGTATGGGAAATAAGTTTATAATAGAAGAAAACATTTATTCAATTATTAATTACGTCACATGCCATTAATACTGTTCAGTACTTAAATTTTATTTATATTACTTAAGAATTAAGCTTCTTTGTTCTAATAAATTTGGAATTCAAATATTTTCACTATTGATATGTCAATTTTTATAAAAAATATGGTTTAACCAATATCGCGAAAACAATAAGTAATACAAATACATTTTATGTTATCTTATTTCAATTTAGAAAATATATATATATATATATATATATATATATAATTTTTTAATAGTTATTTTCACAAATATAGAAAATATTTATATCGTTAATGAATATTGTAAATTTTGGAAAATATTATTTATTTGGTATTTATGAATAAGAAAAATAATTCAATAATAATTGTAAGTTTAATATCGACAATGTAAATTAAATGATAAATTCGATATATTCGACAAAAGATTTTTATTTATTTCAAGGAGTAAAAGATTTCACAATATTTTAATTAGCTTAATTAAACCTTTTGAAATTCTTTTGATATTGTTTACTATTTTAAGTATAGCGTAAGAGATGGTAAAAGATCCCATTTTTCATTATCTCGTGATCATTATGACCGCGATATTATTGCAATGATTGTGATAAATGACCAGAACAAAAGCGTCAATTTATCTACGAAGGTTGTCGGTCTAAAGTCCAACATTCTAGGTAGAATCTCCAAAAGTGTGCCAAGAAAATTGAATGCTCTTTATTATCCAGCGGTTGCTGTTCAAAAATAGAGATCATATATGGATTTGTGTGCGCTTGTGTGTGTTACTCGTAGTCGTATGGGTGTATACAATGAAAAAAAATTGAAAGAGAAAATGCTTCATAGTGAATGAGTGCCTCAATGGCTCGACCTTGGCCTTGACATCGACCGCAGCGTCCCGACTCTACGCAGTTGCATCAAAATGCTCGCTCGATGGTCTCAAAAGAGTGCGGCACTTGCTCTGCAGGTGGCCAAGTGTAACTTTATAAAAAGTTTGGTATGACTGATAATACTTTATAGAGTAATCTCCTGTTTTTCTTATTCTTTCATTCATTTTTTTTTTTTTTTATTTACTTTGTATTTATTTAAATTGTACACTTGGACATAAAATAATGCGTAAATAATGACGATAACATAGATTTTACTAATACATTTTTCATTAATCCTGAATTTAAATGGCTGCACGTGCTTTCTTATCAGGAAAAGGTATTCTTAGCATTATCTAAGAGGACGAAAGTTCCAGAAAAATATTTTCAGCCATTTTTCGTTTAATATCAACGTTACCGATCTCCATATTATCAAAAACTATTCATATTTATTACATCAAACTCGTATAAAAATACTACCAATAAAAGTAACACATACGTACTTTTCTAAATAAATAGTTTGATACTCGCATTGATTTATTGTTCCAATAGATGAAAATAATTTTTTAAATTTTATATTAAATGTTTAAAAGGTAATTTCACGTTATTATATATTTTTATTAATTCCTTAATTTAACTTTACTCGTATAAACTTAATAAATATAATGTATGACAATGTACATTCTGATAACTTATTTTATTACATTTTCCACGGTTAAAGATCTGTGAAAATATATTTAATTAATACATAGAAATATTCGATTAAAAATAATAATAATAATAATAAAACTAGTGTCAGCACTGGCAGAAAAAGTTGAGTAAAATCAATGCAATCGTGCGCTATTCTGAAAAAAATGCAAAATTATTGAAACATAAAAAGTTAACATTTAGACATGTCAATTTCAGTTAAATTGTTTTTTACAATATATAATTAATACAACATAATATTTTCACATGAAGTAGTTTATACTTTTTTTCTTATAAAAAGTGAGCATACTTCATAAATATGTTCATTCGACAATATTCAAAATTGATTCTAAATTAACGAAAAAATAATTTTACCTTGAATAATCGGGCTGAAGGCTAGAAACTCACAAATATAAAATAATTTTAATGGCAAATTACTTAATACTAATAATATTGAGGATGACGATTTATATTATTTAGCAGACATAAATTTAATAAAAAATGGTTCGTATCATTGGAAATTTTATGTACAGAGGAGAGAAAATCACAGTAATAATAACTTTTATGGCCCGATCATTTATTTTTCATTTCGAACGTTGCTCTATTCGTAAGAAGTGTAATTTGAAGAAATAGTGCAGGACGAAGTACAAAATTGCAGTAAATGAAAATTTTTCACTTAGAGCTAATACATTAAACATTAAAGATAATACTGGGATAAGTATCATTGTCCAAAGTATCGTTGGCAGAAATATTTATCTCACTTTCTTCCTACTTCATTTCCTTTCATCTCCTATATAGACAATGGTGAACACTGCGCGCGAGAACGAAACGAAGAGGCGCTTGAAATAAAACGAGGTCAAGTTTAACGAAGGTTGCCTGTTGGTACGAGTATCAGCCCCCACGACATAATGAGCTGTGTTAGTCACTAATAAACCCTATTGCCATAAACGCAATGTACTTAACTTGCTATATTCACAGTCACGGTGATTTTCTTTGTCAGCATCTTCTTAGAAACTCTTCTTGTAATTCCACGTTGAATCGTAATGCAAAATTCTATAAAATTCATTATTCCTTATACTTCATACTTAATTTTTTTTCGCTCAAATCTTTTATGATTTTCATTGTTTTAACCAACAAAGTTGTTTCATACATTTTAAGCAAAATTAAATTAACGAAATAATTACTTACCCTATTCATTAAATTAACTATCAATTAAGTGATTAAGAAATACCTTTTTTTGCATTACCATTGTACACTGAAAGTTATTACTATATACTATAAATTTGTAAATTCTGGTTGAATAATAATAATTCATACTCACTTAACAACTGGTTTTAAGAGAAGACACAAAGACACAAACGAGAAGAATTTCATAAAGAACAAAATTACCAATTTGTACCCATTAATTTGCATTATTAAATATGTATACAAGCACAAAATAAAGTGCTTTTAAAATTGAAGGACCATTTTGAATTTTGCTTCCGATTCTGATTATCGGCTTATAAGTGACACGTTGTCTAATTTATTAATAAAATGGAAGGCCGCTAAAATATGAAAGTGACTACTATATTAGTTATACCTTCATGATTTTGACCTTAGAATAAATACCGAATTTACTAAAAAGCTACTAAAAGTCAAAGTGCACGACTAATATACATGAAATTTAAATGTTCGTACGCTACTTGGCTTTTGTGTGCGCGGGCGCGCGCGCGTGCCCATACTCGTGTGTACGTACAGGCGTCGGGAGCAACAAGTGTTGGGTTAACGTGTGATTTAGCCGAGCGACCTTGGAATGCGCCGAATTTCGACGATCATTCCCGGAAATCATGAATGGCGATCCGCGTGACTTATCGCACCGATGCCAATCCACTTATCGAACGTTTAGAAAATAACTGTGAGTGTACAGTGTCACGGACTTCTATCTGGCTTCAATCCTGATAAAGAAAGTATATTCAAATTTTTATTGTCTATCGACAAATACGAGAGGTGAACATATGAGTACGCTTATGTTTGCATAAAACTATCTTTTTAACATTCAAATATTCTTTTATCTTACTCTTTAGTACATAACTCTTTATGTACATTTAATTAATTTAAAATACAACATGCTTCATTAATTACATGCTTTGCCTTATACTTGGTACAAGTGTAGGTACATGCGTGACAAACGTCACTACCACATATTCATTAATAAAACGCAAAGTCTATAATAATACATAATTAAGTGAACAAACGAGACGTATAATAATTGGAGCCAAATCAGGAATATACCAATAATGTACGTTATAAAAGCAATCATTTGTGAATAATCGAAGTATAATAATCTTGTAATAGGTATTAAATGAATATAAAATTAAGTAATCAAATAATCCACCTGCATTAAGAAAGTAAAAAGAAAATCAGCAACTTTTGTGATATAAGGTAGAATCGATAAGTTAAGGGTAGAACTGAAACTCAAGAAAATCCAAGTCCTTAGGGAAGGATGCTGGCGATACAGCTTGCGTCAGGTACGACCTTGCTTCCTCCTCACCTTTCGATTTGCGAAATGTGCGAAAGGCCTTGCGCACGCATTGGTAGCAAGAAGCTATAAGTTGAAGGACTTCTTTGCAGACTTCTTCGACAGATTTCTGTCTCTTTATAAAAAAAAAAAATTTATGGAATACAGTACTATTGCTTAGGCCCATAATCGAATGTTCTTTACATACTGGATAATTTTAATGTGTTAGGAGCTCCGATTGAAATGATAATCCAATTTGTGGATTATATGAGACATTAATTTTTAAATTAAATTATTTTAATATTGAAGTAATGCATATGTTTTTTTTATATACATTTTTAATATCAATTCG
>NW_011948427.1:3496443-3502838 GCF_000503995.2 Ceratosolen solmsi marchali | reverse complement strand
ATATATATATATATATATAATAATAATAATAATAATAATAATATAATATAATACCTCGGATAACATTATATTTTATAGTTTTAAAAAAATTACGTTATTTTTATTCTAATATGTTTATATATTGTAAAAATTACATGCATTATTAGCATAACATATATATAAGAAAGACAGATGAAGATTATTAAAGACTTTTAAATTATTCAAATAATGAATCAATGAAATATTTTTAAATAATATAGAATAGCCTACGTAAATTTGTAAATTTGTAGAAACAGACTTGAGTAATTGTACTTGGCCTCATATCGCAGGAGGATATCAACAAATATGGATCATGGTCGATCAAAATCAGTTTATTATCGCTCTCGATCTGAAGTTCACACCGCACATAACGCGTGCGACTTTAGACGTTTAGCTTCCGTCGGGTAAAAATAAAAACGACTAAGTCTTCAAGCTAATGTCGATACTTATCGTTTCGGTTTTTATTACTGCAAATAATATCAAATTCAATGTCTAGTATTATAAAACTCTATACGACGTGCTTGAATTAAACTATCACCAAAGTATCCTATTTCTCAACAACGAATATTACATTTAAAAAGTTGCATTTATAATGAATATAGTTCGAAATTTACGACTATACAAAACATATGCAGTAAAATAAGTTTCAAAGATAATTGATGAAAATATTTAAAATCCAAGTACTGATTAATTATACTAACTACGCGCGCGCGTAGTGCTTGTATGGATTATCTATAAAAAGAATTTGCAGCAAACGCATGATATCGAAAATTTCCGTAATGAAAAACTTAAAAATTTTAAACTTAAAATAGCTTGATTTTTATGAGAACAAATAAAAGTTTATTTAATTTATATAATTTCATGTTCTTTTTTTCTTTTTTCTTTTTTCTTTTACATTATTCCGAAATAGTAGAAAATACTGATATAGAAAACACAGATATCTTCGCGAATGAATTGATCGCATCACACGTAGTGAAATGAAAACAATAGATAAATGTTTAGAGTCTAAATGTAAGCAGCTGAGATACATAGCTGAGCGGATAAATATAAATTATAGAGATTTCAACTTGGACAGTGCAATTATAGTCACGGGCCTTGAATTAAAACAATAAAAAGAAAAAAGGCTGAAAATTAGCTTTCCCTCGCAAATTAGCTAACTCGTGTATTATTAATCACCGGGTCTGTCGGATTAAGTGCCCGACAGCAAGCGGTGAACAACGGCTCTCGAGGGTATGGGAAGAGCCGCGTGGTGCTCACATTTTTCGTACGCGGGAGCTGGACCTTCGGCGATAAGGCCAAGGTCAAACATCCTGAGGACGTTCGGTAATATTCTTTGTAATAAGCAACGCACCCGCGATCACTTGAGAGCAAATGCAGGCCTCGTAATGACTTGTAGGCTCGGCTCCGGTGCCCGATTGACTATAGTACCTTTCGCAATTTTTCAAGGCTTTCAATTGATGCGTTGTAATAACAACAGCGAGTGAAAGTATTTAAACATCGTCACTCAGTTATCAAGCGTAATTAATGTTTATTGTCGAGCCGCAACTAATAAAAAACAAAAGTTATGGCTGAATTTTAAAGTGTTGTCAAACATTAGCCAACAGACAGCTTTTAATTTATCTCGAGTTTTTCACTTTATGTTTTACTTAAAAAAAAGAAGCTATTTTAAGGGGGCTAACTATTTTTGTTTTATTTCATTTTTTTTTTTTTTCTATTTAAAATTGTCTACTTACATTAAAAGATAATCGAAACAACCTTACGATTATATATACATTTTATCTAATATATGTTTGGCCTACTCTGTCTTTTTCGATTTTTTTGAAAAACGACACTAGTGTACATTATATACGCGAAATATGTATAAAAAAGAACTCCGTTTACCCGTAAATCAACATTTCAAAATACAGAGTCGTGCCTTCGTGCGTATACCAGGATAAATAATAAGACGAATCAATAAACAAACTGCTGCGCGTGTTACCCGTCAACGCCACTTTACTTACCAGTAGCTCCTGAAAACGCATTTGTCAAAAGAGAGCGGATGGAAGGGATGGAGTATGCGTTGTGTGTGTGTGTCTGTCTGTCTGTCTGTCTGTCTCTCTCTCTCTCTCTCTCTCTCTCTCTCTCTCTCTCTCTCTGTGCTAGCGCGCGCGTGTATATGCGGAGAGTGGAACAGAGGGAGGGAAGACGGTTGGAAGGGGGATGGGGCGAAACGGGGGAGGCATACCCCTGACTCGGATCTCGGGACGTCCCGACGACCCTCGCGAGCCATGGTCAAGGTCCTTCCCGGTCACGGGCGCCCCCGGATCGCGGTCCGACTTAATTCGTTTCAAGACACTGAGCTTGGGGCGAGGCGAGCTACATTGCAATTCTTTATTTTATAAAATTCGAAGCTGTTTATTATTGTTTTTTTTTTTTTTTTTTTTTTTTTTTTTTTTTTTTTCACTAATGGGATTTTAACGGCCGAATGGTGTTGCTATTTCGAATTGAAACATATCGAATTTCATCTTATTGTTAAAGCAAATGATTTGGATTTGTCGATGTTGAAATTAGACGGCATCAACATGCGTATAGATTTTTGTGTATAGATTGAGCTTGTATCTAATTTCATAAAAGCATGATGATTATTCAAATTCTTTTTATACGTGCCTCAAGCGTGTTGACTCTTTTGTCCACGACCACGAGTGTCTATTTGAGTTACGGCTAAGAGGTTTCTTCTTTCTTTTCTTTTTTTTTATTATGAATTTTTTGTATAAGTGCCGAGAATATTAGGCGAGTTCTCTGGCGTTTTGTATTTTATTCCGTCGTTAGAATATATTAAGAATAAACACAACTGCGTAAAATTAAATAGACATATTTGCACATTAGTTTTATGTCTTTTCGTTATGAGATAGTTGTTGAATCTTGTTGTTTTTTAACATTGTTTAAATTATAAAATATAACGTGTATAATAATCCTTATTTTCTTTTCTTTTTATATTTATGAAATATCTAATGTTTATTAAGGATTCAGGTTTGAAAAGCGGAATAATCATTTTAATTGCCGATATTTCTTGGCATCATTTACTAATAAATACAAGTCACCTTAGTCGATAGAATCCCTAAGCTTTATTTATTTATGTTCTTTTAGGTATTATTATTAGAATTTAAACGAGCAAGCAAACAAACAAACAACAAAAAATATTTATAAATAACAATGGTCGAACAAACGCAAATAAAATTGAATAATAATCTTAAAGTCGCGAACGTATAAGATATGTAAGAGAACAGCGTTCATCCCATTGTTGTTCGAGCGTGTAAGGTCAATCGTTTGCTTAGTAAACTTGAAGTTTGTACAGCAACCTGCAAAGGTTGTGGCCTAGACTTAATTAACAGCTCGATCGTCCTCGCGGGGTTGATAAATAGTACGTCTCCCCTATAGATGTAATTGTTATATACTCTACCAGGCAATGCGCATGTCATCCCCGTTATGGTTATTCTTCGCATTTCTCTCAACCATTTATTCTTTCTCCTCCACGCTTCTCACACTTTTGCACTTTCTCTCTCTCTTTCTCTCTCTCTCTCTTTCTCTCTCTCTCTCTCTCTCTCTCTCTCTCTCTCGGTATTATTTCCATCAAATTAGTATATTGTATATTTACATTGTGTATTATACAAAATGCAAGTCGGATGATTTAATCTGATATTAATAATATAGCTCAACTATTTCGTCGCATAAAAACGTATGCAAATATATTGGAGAGCGAAAGTATTATGGAAATACTTGCTGTGCCATAGTAAATCTGTTTTGTAAAATAAGCGTAAAATAATGGTATAGTTGAATTATTGAAATTTAAGAAATAAACCCTAATATTTTCTAAGGTATTATATATTTTTATCATTTCGTTATTAAAATATTATCTAAAATATCGTAGGCATAAAATGTTGCATCGTATAATTGATACGAATCTTCATGGCTGCCATTAATATATCCACCATAAAATATGATTATTTTTACATGTTTCGTTATAGTGGTTTTTTACGCTTAGCGCAGAAATGCGTGGGCGAATATTTCCTAATAGAGGACAAGCGAAGTAGACGAGGAAAGCTCTTTTCGGAAGGAGAATGACGATAGGAGGGGAATATGGGCGGTTGCAAGTTCAAGGAAATATTGCTCGAGTTGCATCCGGGCTCACCGACCCATGATGATCTATTATTACTCGACAAACTATGAAGTATGGCAGGAAATATTGCTCGAGTTGCATCCGGGCTCACCGACCCATGATGATCTATTATTACTCGACAAACTATGAAGTAAAGGAAAAAAAAAAAAAAAAAAAAAAAAAAAACATTATAATCATACACTTTTTGTTTACTCAAATTGTATTAGGATACATTATGATTTAAACTCTTAAATGTAATTTTGAGTAAAACAATGCTAATATATTTTATTGCAGCTTAAACTTTTAATATTAATGCAAAATGTTGATATATAAAACATTGATAATTGATTGTGCATTTGGTCTCCAAAATTGAAATAAAAATTTTAAACTATCAAATTTCAATATAATTGTAAGTAATCATTCGTATCATTGTGGTATATACTTTCAATAGTTAAATATTAGTCATATTTTTGAAAGTGCAAAACATTTTTGATATCGATAGTAATATTTCGTTTGGAAATAATAAATGATTCAAGCCTGACGTAAATATAAATGAGCGCTCAATTTACATCGAATCTTTCGGTTCGCTTACGTAATGACAACTCGTCAATACTCGGATATGATGAGATAATTCAATGGCAGAGCTCTGCTTAATCACCCTCAGAATAGAGTTTATTTTTAATTCACGAATCCTATCGCTTATTATTATTGTTGTTATTGTGGTTGTTGTTATTGTTGTTGTTGTTGTTGTTGTTGTTGTTGTTGTTATTATTATTATAATTGTTATTTATGCATCGTTTATCGAATTATATTCGTGTTATCTTCTAGACCGTTTATTGTGTAGCAAAATACAGTATTAATACGTTATCAACTTTTTTTTCTTCCTTTAATATACTAAAATTAATCAGCGTCGTTATCTCCCAATGATATTTAACGAAATTTTCGATTTTACAAAATCCATCTTTATTATCTAATTATCTTTATTATCTTATATACTGTTTGGAAATATATTTTAATCCACTTTTTAGGGTTAATTCATTTAGGTAATAAATAGTTTTGAATGTAGAAATTTTATTTATGAATATCTATTTCATTTCAATCTTTACGCACAAAGCAATGGTTGCTTATATATTTAAATTTCTCTTCTATGTATCATTCTGTTACTAATAACATTTAAGAACAGGCGTAGCAAATTTTTTAAACAGGAACTTCTAAGCAGAATCAACGGTCACGTAAGGCAATATAACTCACGATAAAACTAACGCTTTTAAGCCGGAATCGTGAAAATTTCACGATATATAATAATGTAATATAAATTACCCTGGCCACAAGATAATAAGACCAATAGGAATTTAAAGTATCGTGACGTTAGTGCCGGTCCCGCGACGTGCATGTGACGCGCAAAAAAACGTAAACTTGGAGGATGTAGCGCGGAAGGCATGGCAATTGTCATGGGTGTACGCGCCGAAAATTAAAGAGACCTTGGACGGGGTTACGGGGCAGTTTGAGTAGGAGCGAGCGCGAGCGCGACTACAGAGAGAAGGAAAGCGAGAGAACGGAAACGAGCTGCGGTAAATCGACACACTTATCCGTGTCTGCCGTGCTATAAGCGACCAGCCCAAGTGGTCGATGGATGATGTGCCGATTTATTATTTTGGAGCGAAGGTGCCGCCGAGTCTCGAGCGCGCCCGAAGTTACACATAAACCTATAGTTTTTTCTCCTCTTGTATTACTTTACCGACTGTCAAGAATTTGGCGTAAATTTATTTACGACACCTGTATACGGGACAACTGTTTCCCTCTCTGTCACTCAGCCCATAAGCATGTGAAAGAAGTACGAATGCTCGCATACGTAGTCGGAGTAGAAGCGCAGGAGGAAGCGCGCGTGGGGCTTAAATCGAAGATAAGTTGGACGGAAACGGGGTGCGCGCAAGTGAACAATTCGGCCTTTATTGGAGAGGGAAAGTATTCGAAATTGTTTCGTTACAATACACACGGAATTTTAAGATAATTTGTGCCCTGGCTAATTGAGGTCTGAAACTTCCACTACTACATTCAAACAATATGCATATATTTTTATTATCTCGCTATTATATTTGCGTAAGGAAATATGTATTATTTAACAATACAGTCTAAACAATTTATTATGCAATAATTTTCTATTATATATCAATTATATATCAAAGCCGTTTTTGTTATATTATATATCAAACGTTTATGTTCTTTTTGACATTCGGCATTC
>NW_011948427.1:3415107-3496417 GCF_000503995.2 Ceratosolen solmsi marchali | reverse complement strand
TAGCAACGGACTTTGGAAGATAACATTTTTTAAAACAGTTGGCATCATTGGTTAATGGGGATAATGGCCAATATGTACCAATAGCTTTTTAATAGAGTCTATGAGTTTATTTCTAATAAAATATAATAATAAAGAGCTCATCAAAAATTAAAAAGAATAACAAAAATACGATATTCATTATTCGACATTCAGTATTTTACGTAAGAAAAAGAATATATATATATATATATATATATATATATATATATATATTATAATAAAAATTTGTCATCCAGAGCGCAGGACCGAATGACTTATTTCCACGTACAGTTTAATAATAATAAGTACGTGCTTGACTGTCTCCCCTCTCCTAACCTTCGATTTTTTTCTATCGCACGATATTTGTATGCGAGAGTAGGCGTAAATTAAGTATAATAATTGAACTAATATTCATTAATATAAGTGTCTTATAATTATTACGTAGCATTGCCGTAACGATTAATCATTACGTCAGAAACACCGTGTGAGCTAATCCTAACCTTATCCAGTACGTATAAATGCAATTTGTCGATTGCACTTACGTATGCTATCAATTCATTAATGCATATCCATCCGATATTGTACACACATTTTAAAGAGAAGAGAGCAAAAAATACATGAAATTAAGCCAGCGCGAATTAAATAAGTACATTAAATGCATACGTACATACATACATACATACATACATACATACATGCATACATGCATACATACATACATACATGTATGCATACACACACACACACACACACACACACATGGATAATTTTAACGTATTAAAACTCGAACAAATGCCTTACGCTCCTTTCTATGCTCGATTGTAAAGCAGCGCAACTTAATATCTGGTTTATTTATTACCATAATTAATATATTATAATACCTCTAGTGATATATAAGTTATTTCAAGATCATTAAAAGTTATAAATATGGACATTTCAACTTGTCGTCTAAGGTTAGCCCAACAGCGTATTCATGTTTCTTACTTAATTTTTATAACTTAGTGTTACTGGCAAAATTATTTATCTAACATTTGAATTGTTCAAACTTATCAGTGATTAGTTCATAACTCGTGAAAATTACCCGAATGGGACTTCTGCGAACCATACGTTGTTTTTTGTTAAGTACATCTTGTCAATTAAGGATAGATGGCGCCAGTCATATTTATTATAAGAAATTTGTAACTGTAAGGCCAAATTTCCAATATTTAAAAATGCTCGAATCTTAAGCATAACCTTGCGTAAAACTATCTTAATTATTTTCTGGCATTTAATTTATATATGTTTAATAACATATTTTAATTATAATAAAAATATCGTAGTCAACTTAATTAGAAGATGTTTTTTAAAGCTCTACTTTTACTATTATTGTATTTTTGTAAATTATTAAAGCCATAATTAATAAATCTACTTTAAGCTAGCACAATACAAGACTAAATAGCATTAAATTAATACTGTTAACAAAAAGTTTCAAAAGTCGAGCATATTATGAGGAATAGTCAAACCAATTATATCATACAGTTACAGTTTCGATAAATCGAAATAAATAAGAATAATATTAATAAGCAGGAAGAACTATAAATATTTAATATTAGCGTCATAAAAAATATAATGTAAAGATAATAAAAAACAGTTTATTTCTAAACTTATGATCATTAAAACGTGCGTATAAACTTTTGAAGTTAAGTATGCATAAATTAGTTTGATAAACTATAAAGTCACGGAATAAATAAGAAGCACAAGAATTAGAATGAAAAGAAAATTAAAAGCTTGTGGAGGCCGTAAATTTAAATTAAACAGATATCATAGGTATCAATTAAACTTTAATTAAATTAAAAATTTATTTTACTGCAGTTGATTTAGGTTTATTGACAGGGTTTCGATAAATTGTAGTATTTTAGAAACTTCAACTTCCCATAGAACTCGAGATTGTAGAGTATCTTAACTATATCTATGAAGTTGCAACTCGTTATTACATTGGCGTTAGAGCGACGTTAAAAGATCGGTCATCTAACGGCATTATGTACTACTACACTGTAAGCTTTAAGTAAGATAATCTTCAACTTCAAGTCAATGTAGTGCTCTCATGACCCAATATTACTTTACAAATATATGCAATTCTCTATAATATTATATTCTGTTTCTGCAGTTTAAAATTATTGCTATTAAAATTTTTACTTTATTAAGGACATTCATTAAGGACAATTTCTCTGTATTTGAATCAATTAATTTGAGTATGTTACTTTTCAATTAATATCTGCAAATTTATCGAGACAGTTTATACTGTTTGCCCAAAAATTTCAAATTTTTCATGCTACTCGTCATTTATCCTTGAAAAGTAAAAACTGCTATTTTTTGAAATTCAAAATATGCACATTTATTTCAACCTTTTAATAAAAAAATATCCATTATGTAATGCAAAGATTTTAATAAAAGCTAATAATTAACAATTTTGAATTTAAATTTTTTGTATTAAGAAAAATAAAATTCTGTTAATTTTAATCGCAATTATATATATATATATATATATATATATAATACTTTTTGAAAGCTTTTATTTGAAGAGCATACAAGGTATAAAGATGATGTAATAAAACCTTGTTTGTAGGCGGTCCCCTAGGTTTTCTATACGAATGAAGTTAATCGACTGAATATCAATATTTGTATTATTACCCAGAATATTGCCTTGTTGTAAAGTAAGAAATTATGTACTTACGACTTAATTTAATAAATTAGTGAAATCAATATTTTCAATTTCCTTAATAACTTTCTGCCTTTTTATGAAAATTAATGAATTTTACAAAATTATACTTATCAATAAGATGTAAATGAAAATGCAAAAAATATTAATAAAATTGTAGTAAATAAATTAAAAATAAATTGAATAATTAGCATGATAAAAATCATTAAATTAAATCAGTAGAATATAATATAATTTTTTTTTAATATGAATAGTATTTTTCGACCGCGTTGACATTTAAATTTAAAGATTAAACATTCGTAAGCTCTAATTCAATTATTCAATACTCATTATAAAGAAGGTGATGGAATTTGTTACTTAAACAATACATATAATGAATAAAGACTCTTCGCATTAACACTGATAAATTCTAGAAATTGTGAATATTAATAGTTCTTATTAGTATAATAAGTAAGCAAATTCCTCAATTCTTCATATTTTATAAACGCATATTTTTAATTGAAGTAATATATGTATACATTCGTTATAAAACTTTTAATAAGTTTACAGAGCAATAACGAAATAAAAGTTATAATTCTTTTTACGATTTTTACATTGAAATTGTTCTTTAATTGTGCTCTATTTGAATTGTGTTCATTTAACGAAAGAACCTTTTATTAGCTTATTTAATTATTATATCTTGATAAAAATGATATTTCAAATTAATATTGTAGGATTCTTGCAAAATTTCGAAATTCTTTTAGATAATTATAAAAAGAAATAAGCTTTTGCTAAAATTAATGTTATCTTAGTCATTTTGTATGACATAAGAAAGTTAATCGAAGGTTTACGAAATTTTATGCCATGTACGGATAAATTTCCAGAAAAAACTAAAATTAAAATTTTGTTATACTTTGATCTATTTGATTCAATTATAATAAATTTAATTGTACAATTTAATTATATTGTAGGTAGTTTAAATGTCAACGAACTGTAGCGTATTTCATGAAATGAAGCCTTAATTACATTAGATGTTAAAATTTATGGTAACACGAAGTGAGAAAATTTATTTCAACGTTAGAAATAGTACTAATCGGCGCCAAATATTGCTCAATTTTTCGAAACCTCGCTAAATTCCAAAATAGTTATGTTCAGGCAAAGGTCAGCCAATATTTGACAGATTCTGGCACAAGATAGCAAGGAATTTTTCATCAATGAAGCTCTTGAGAGCTAAACGTATAAAAGTATCAGCACAAGCACAAACGGTACACAATATTTCTATTAATAACATCATACTCGATGGTGTGGCTCATCCGTTCGAAGTTTATCTCCTCGTTTTCCACCCGGAAAAAGTTAGGTAGCTAGCGAAGCGGGTAGGGCGTGAGAAAAGTCGGGGTCGTACTGACACCTCAACCCCCTCCCTCTCACTTACGGCCGAGGCCGTTTTCGTACAGGTTAAGAGCGGACCTTCATGCGCGATGAGACCTTGAACTTCATCTCAGCGTGGATAGCTGACGTCACGGCTATCGACCTAAAGTCGCGATCCCTCTAATGCCGCGGGCGCGTGGACGCGTACGCCAGTGAGGTCAACTTGTTTACGCAGATGTGTTGGCTTTGTCTGTATCGCGCGGGCATACGTCGGAAAGTAAGCGCTAATAATAGAGTCCTCGTGTCTCCTTCTAATTCTTGATTTCGTTGTTACGCTTTATCGTAATAACATCGCTTTGAGGTATTGATTATCGATGTACCAGATGGAGGAATGTTTTTTGGAGTGTCAGGTTACGTAAACAGTGGTGGGTGATTAAACACTTATAAATCATTTAAGAATTATGTTTTAAATTACGGTTAATTCTTTCTACTAGTAGCCTTAAGATATATTTTTTCAATTGCGATATATAGTGTGTAATAAGCCTGTAAAGCCTACGTCAACTTTTACGTCATTTCTAACGAACATTTTTTTTTTACTTTAAAATAACGCTCTATAGTAAATATTTAATCAATTATCAAATATTACGTCAATAATCAATTGTAACATTATTTATCATTCAAATTTCTACTTTCTTTATTAAGCGTTATTATAATTATTCGACATAAAATTAATTAATCTAATCCAACAACATTTTTTAAAGTAATTGTACATTATGAACTTTTTTCGATCTATTTAAAAATTCTTCGGTTAATGCTATTTATTTTTTACTTTTATACGTTACATTTTTACTTTTTATTATAGTCGGTGACGTTATCTAAACTTTTGTAATTCAATTATTTGGAAGACATGAGTAAATGAATAAACTGTTATTAATTTTAGATCATGTAATAATAATTTTTATATTTATTTAAAACGTATATTGTTATATATATAACAAATATATAATAATATTTTAAATCAAGATAGCGTTTAAATTTGATTAAAAGTCCTTGAAATATTTTAAGTAAAAATTAATACCTATTGGACGCCATTCAATGAATTATTTCAATTATTGAAAAAGAAATAGTTATGTTTTCTATTAGTTTTTAATCGAATAAAAAAATTATTTTTTTAATAATTTTATTCTATAACATTTTTTCTCTTTAATACCAGTTATTATTGCTTTATACGATTAAATTAATAGTATTTTCTTGATATAAAATTAAAAATATTATGGTAAAAGATAATGTGACTATCGTTCTTAGCTGAAAACTAGCGATTTATTTAAAAAAAAGCTAGCGAATAAAATTAATGTATAAGAAATATTGCAGAATATTTGGAATACTGAAATATTTATGAATAAATAACGAATTAATGTATTAATATTCAATTATGGTAATAGTTAAATAGTATTTTTTCTTAAAGTACATTGATATCGATTGAGCAATAAATTTAATATAAATAAATATTCGTTATAACAAATATTATTATGTGCGTATTCTTTCATCAAATATTTATTTGTAATATTAATTCATGAAATGTTTTCTTAAATAATTTCAATATAAAAAGTTTACAAATGAATAGTTATATAATTGTGTCTAAAATAAAATGTTTATTTCATAATATAAACGATTTATTTTATATAAAAAAAATCCCTAGAATCTTGTATATTACATTACTAAGATTATTTAAAATTGATTGATATACAATATTACTTTATTATATTATCTGTTTGTTTTTATACATTTTATAGCAAATTATACTTTACTATATTCAGTTAAAAAGTGATTATTCCTAAGCTTTTAATCAATGAAAAAATAAGGTTTATTAATATAATATATATATATATAATATTAATAAACTGTTTATTTATGTTAGAAGAACCGTACACAAATTTTATTTAATTATTAATTGTTCCAGTTTATTGGTGATTAATTTTGGAGCTGAATGAAAAATAATCATTAATCTGTGTGAAATTTTCTATTATATTTTAAAACTACACAAATTTTTAAGTTTGAGGGATCTGCATATAATGTGTAATAGGTTTTTATTTTTTACAGTATTATATACTTTAATTGTTTACATGAACAATTTTTATAAATCCAACAATAAATTAGAAAGTAAAAAAATAATTTAAACGTTATCTTAAAAATGATAAATTTTTTAAGATAAATAATTAAATGCCCTTATAATGTACCTGCAAATGCAATAAATTAAATAGTTATTATCTTTAGTTAGCCGTCAGCTAGGTTTCACAAGTTTAATTTAAATAATGTAAATTTTTTGACATAAAATTAGTTCGTACTTATTTATAACACATTAACATGCAATTTAATTTACATAAATTTTTTTTATTTTTTAATAATTTTTAGAATTATTCCTTCTGTACTTACTTCCTGGCGCATGTATAAAAATATTGATAAAATAAAAATTTTTTTATCTAATATTTTTAGAGATTCTTAATGATTAATCTAATGCTTAAGATATATATATATATAATGTCACAAGTATATTGTAATATAATTATATTACAGCATATTGTGTTTTAAAAATGTAGTTACAAAATAAAATTTCTTTAATTCATTGTGTGTATTGCTATATTTTTTTGGTCAAGAAGACATTGCATCTATTAATTTTTATACTAAGAAGTATATAACTAATTGATTTTATTTCAACCATTGTTGATTTGGAATATAAGAAAAATTCATTTCATAAAGTTCATAAAATAAAGAAAGCCTTTCTATAGGTGTAATAAGTATCAAAATGCCTGCTCCTACATAAATTGATTACCTTCATATATTTCGCGTGGGTGTTAAGCTCTAATTTACCTTACTTGCTTCATCTTTTCATCTAAGATTGTTAAGGAATAGCTATCATCAATGTAATCTCTGAGGCACTTAATAAATGTGAGTGCGCATGCGGTGCATCACTTCCACCTCAAAGCAAATATAGTGGCCTGTCAATTATTGTTGTATAAGTGCGCGGGCGCGTCTCGACATGGTTGCGCGTGTGACTTTGACGATGCGAGGATCATTGTAAGGTCACGTAAGTCACAGGTGCAGGGAAAATATGAAATACATGTTTGATGAAATTTTATATTACTTCTGTATGAGAATAGATAAGTGTTGTGCTCTTGGAATTTTAAAACCATATACTATTTGAACGAAGATTAACGAATTTGAAAATTGATGCAGTACATCTAACAATAATATCTTACAGATTAACAACCATTTCATCAAATTTAATTCTTCATTAATGTTGCATTGTTATTTATTTTCCTTCCATCAATCGCTGAAAATTATTTACTCAGAATCGCTAAATAATAAAAAAATGAAGCTGACGTGAAAACTTTCTCTTATTTTTAATAATATTTATTGTTAGTTTCTGGTTTTGATCGGAAAATAGTTACTCTCAGTTTAATTCGTTGAATTACAATCTAAGCACTCAATAGACTTTCCGTGATTGAGCTATTTGTTAAAAGTAATTTTCAATTAGTATATCTAGGCGATAAACATAATCTAGATGAATCACTTGAATAATTTTTTTTTCTACATAATCACTTAAGTTCATACGTAATTGTTGACTTATTTAATTAATTGTGAACTAATATTATGCAATTACTTGAATTATTATTGAAGGCATGTATTTAAAGCTTACCTAACTCCGAACATAAGGATAAATTTAATGAAATAGCTTCATATTTTTTCTAGAGCGTAATGTAGTTAGAAAAACATCGTCATAGTAGAGTCACAAATTTTGATTACAAAAAAGCAAAATCTAATTTTGAAAGGAGTCGAATTTAATTCTTATAGTATTGTATAATAGAAAATCTAAGTATTCCTTAAGAATATATTTTACATTTTTCTTAGATTTTAAATATTTTTTACCTCGATACATACACGCGCGCGCGCACACGTTATATTTTAAAAAACTATTTTCTTACACAAAACATTTTAACAAATACTTGTAAAATAATATTCATAATTAGATAAATTTATATCTCTTAAATTAATAATTCTTTTAAAAACATAGTTTATATTTTAAAGGCTCGGTTTAAATATATGCGGAATCTACAGCTAACTTGATAGTAGCTAACTTTGACCGTGAAGTTAGTTAATTTTTAAAACCATTAAGAATTGCACGTGCGTTTATGTATGATAATTATAATAAGTAATAAAAGGTATCGGTAATCACGAATTGTGCAATGAATATTTTTGAAAGAAGTAGATCGAGTTTTAAAATGTTAACAAGCATTGAATTTAATTTATATGATTGTTTGATATTACCTCAAAGTAAGTTGCTTATGAAATGTTTCTGTGCGATTAATCAGTCTTAATCTTCAGACTTGCTCGAATAGATGGCGCCACGGTACTTGAACTGTCGAGAGAAAATACGTTGTTACAGCGGGAATGACTATATCGTAGCGAACTCATTAGAAATCCATCGCTCATCATGGGCCCGAAATGATGGATGGTCGTTGTATAAGCATATGGAGTTCCGTATAATCAACTAATGGACAAAATGTCTAGTCATTCGTGGAAACGAAGCTATCATGAATTCAAGCAATATTCTCGTTGAAACCTACAACAACTTCATTTTATCAGTCGATTTAGCAAAATTATTTGTGGCTATTCGATGTGTCATTTCATTTGTTTCAATTTATTTGACTAGATTAGTACTTTCTATGATAAAATAACTCGACTAAATATCCAATATTAAAAAATTAATCGCGCTTTGTAAACCATTGAACTTTCATCCTTACCTTCAAGCTTATTTGTTATTTATAATGTTATTTTATTATCAATTATTCCTCTGTACTCACTCTCAATATTTACTAAATATTGACATAAAGTATATTGTTATTAGATCGTAAAATACGAATGCTATTCTAATTATATATAGAATAATAAATATATCGTAGGAAGAACGATATCTAGATATCGACAGTATATAATTCTCATTTACTATTGTTAAATAAAATGTTAAAGTTAATTTTCAAAACGTCAAAAATTTAATTGAAATAATGCAGTGCTACTTGCATACGAAACACATTGTAAATACAGCGAAATACAAATATGAATTTGTAAAGTACAGTCAAAAAGATTAATAATTAGGAGAGTTTATATAAGGAGAACAATAGCAAATATCATGTAGCTTACAATAATCTCAGGCATTATTGTATATTTTGCAAATGAATGCTAATAGTTGTGTATCTGATACAATATTTGATACACCGAATCATCTCCATTAGTTTCGGTTATTCTCTACTTACATTATTATTTTTCAATAAATTTCATACGAAATACACCTGCTTTTGTTTTATTGAAGAATTGATTATTGAAGAATTTCGGAACTAACTTGGCTTGTCTATCGTATTACAAGTCTTTTCTATTATTTATAATGGCACGAAAAATTAAATGATTGGTTTATTTACAATGTTAAAGCCAGCGTATCATTTAAGTGTGAAATGAGTAGATAGAACAATCATAAATCATTGATCGAGATAATAAATGTTTGCATTCGTTTACTATGAAGTAGAGGTTAAATAAAAAATTCTTTATGTAATAACTGATAACAAACATCAATTTCTATAATTTTCAAAGCCAAATAGAAAATGACACAATGAAAATTATTGAATCATTGAATAAATTTTATTCATTCATATTGATAAATCAATAACTCAACGTTTAAAATATTTTTGTCACGGAACAAGGTATCTATGAAAACTGTTGACGAATCGGAAATTCAATTTTAATAAACTTGTCAAAAAACAATTGGTCATACACGAATGATAAATAAATCATCTCGTCATTTGCGTGGACACGAGGATGGCTTGCGCGGATCGGGCAGAAGGAAGTAGCAAAGCAGTCGAGCTCTCATAATAGATTAGATATCAAAAGTTTCGCGCCTCACATATCAACAACAATCGAACACACACATTCGACCATTGAAAATAAAGTAGATGCGTGTGTGGTCGCATCGATTTCTCATTGGCGAATCAATTTCCCCGATAAGAATCGTACCCGGAGTTCCCATTAGTACCGGTGGTTCGAGCTAAGTGATAATAAATGCTCGATTGGTTTCTCGCACTCGCTCCCTTCCTCGCCCTTTCCCCTTCTCGTTCATTATACGTTTCTGAAAATTGTGTGACACCACGACCTTGACACTCGTTTGAGCTACGGCCGTGCGAAGAATTTTCCACGTTCAATTGTACACGAACACGAGTAATGGAAGGAGGAATTATGCGTCGCGCAAGTTGAATACTTGATGCCCTTTTTTGTTGTAGACGGTGTTTATTGCTTTTTCCTTTTGTTTTGGTTCTGTCTTTTCGTTACATCGATGCAAACGAGGAAGCTCGTAAGAGCGATATCGGTTTTTTCTTAATTGGAAAAAATTATCAAGCGCTTTCGTAATGAAAATAAAAATAAAAAATTATGTGATGTTCACATTTGTGTATATATATATATATATATATATATATATATATATATATATATATATAAAGATAAAATCAATAAATATTAATTTTATTATCGGTTGAATTCAATTTCGATATTTACATTGTAGGCGTCTATGCATTGTAATAAGATCAGTTAACCTATTATTTAATTCGTTATTTTAATGCCCTATAAAATTAACACTTCTTATAGTAATTGAAAACATTCAAATAAAATTGATAAAAATATAAGTTTAAATTATAATTTTTTAATTAATAATTGTCGTATGTTTTTGTCCTTTTCAAGTGATATGGTTTTAATCTTCTAATCGTTAATTATTATAATATTTCCGATGAAACATTATAATACTAATAATGAAATTATATTATTAAAAAAAAATTATTTTTTTACATCTGTAATCTTTTATGTCGCACGACCAAACTTTTTTAATAGTATAATAAAACAATTCATTTTTAATATATACATATAAATATATATATATATATATATATATATATATATATATATAAAGCTCTGTGTTTTATAGTCCTCTAAATGCACTTGGGATATAATTGTAATATGATTTATAAATTGTTATTGTATATTGAATTGGAATTGAATTTTATTAGTTAAGTTTAGAATCGATATATTGTTAAGGTTATATTTTTTTTGCAACCTATAAAAGCAAAGGAAAATATAAGCGAAAACAAAAATATAAAATTATTAATAACAATTTTCTTACTGCTTAAATAAATATCATTTATATGAATAAATAAAATTATTCTATAATATGTATAATATTTTATAGGATTTATTTTGTTAAAACTTTCACAAATAAATATAATTTTTCAAAGTAATAAACTTAAATCAAAAAGATAAATCAAATGCGCCTATTTTAATGTTCGATAGTTTCTGTTTAACAAATAATTCTTTTTTAACCTCAGTTTTCATGTGACTTTTAAGTTCACAATATATTCAAACAATATAGCGATTGAAGCATTAGTATAATATATCCCACAGTCAATGGATAATGAATATCGCAAACTATCATTGCCTAAGCGTTTAATGTGCGATCAATCGCTCTCTGTCCACAGTGTAAATATCACATACAAAACATTAATGGTAGAGTTATCAATAAAATTTATCTTCATATTTAGGATTATTATTATGATTAAAGAAATGCCATGCATTATACAATTAAAAATTAAAAAAAATCTTTATTTAAGAAGCATACCTAATATATTTTTCATTATCTTTTTATTCATAAATTTTCTTTTATTATCGTGAATAAGTTATGAAATTTAACATGTAGAAATTATTAAATAAAATTAAGCGATTCGTTTGAAATGAGCTTAGCTTTCGCGAACCATTTCAATGCGTATTTATCGACTGATGTGTAAGAACATTTAGAATTTTCGGCTAACTTTTTCTAAAATCATTTATTAATTCTGTATTATTTCTCACGTAAGAATATGTGAATAATATTGTGAAAATATGAAGAATGAAGAGCAGTATTGACTTCTGTAAATAAAGCCCGACCATCCGATTCGAAACATTTGACAGACGATTGTCAATTGTGTTAATAGCAGAAGTATTTATTAATAGTCGCCATAAACATTATCGTACAAGCGCACGCAGCTTGGCTCGTCGATAACAAAGCGCCGTTTCAATAAACGTCAATTATTACAAAATATGGCAATTTAACGACACTTTGATCCTTAGTATTGGTAACGCGTTGCGAGGAAAGCGCAAGATTTACAGCGCACTTCTTCCTGCGAGTCGAACTGCCGTCGCGAAACATAACGAAGAGCTGTACGCAGAGGACGCGTAAAGAAGAGAGACAGATGGTGAGAGAAAAAAGTGCGACCCTCTCCTCTTATGATGCCTCCCCATTGACGTACAACCATCGACAATTCGTGCCTCAATGATTGCGGCAGGTAAGTATTTTGGCCGGCGAAGGCCACGCGATGTCCCACCCCACTGCCGCTGGCCAATAAATCTCACGGTATATCGCCGTGAAAAATACTTTCCGGCGGGAGGATTTTTATTTCCCTTGGAAAAAGTCGAGTCTGAGTTTTCTGAGCTCGCGTGCGCAGGCGCACGCGCGCCCGCCTCATAAATCTTCGATGTTGGAACGGGAGGAAGTGACGCAGAGGGCGAGGAATGGCCAGAGGCAGGGGCAAGGAGAGGGCAATAGCGTTGCGAAATTTCGGGACGAACCGTAAAGCGTTCGGAGGTGTATTTCGTGCGCCCGGTAACGGATGTACTTACGCGCGTTGTAAATCATCACCGAGGAGTGACTTTTGCACTCGGATGGACCTCTGCACCTCTCGCTCGTCCATGTTTATTCTCAGGGACGATAATTGTGGGGAACTCTGAGGGAATGTCGCCCCAGACGAGGTTTTTGCGTAACGGTGCTTATCACTTTATGAGCTTTTTCACGTGCGCACCGTGAGTTTTTAATGAGTACGGCTACGTCCGAGAATAAAGAGCTGTCATGTGCCCTATACATCCCTCCCTCGTCGACTCGTAATTATTAACTGTATCTCGGGGGTGTATAATTCTTGCCTTAATTGTAGACCGCTCTGCGTGATTATTGTATTTTTGTGTTTTGACGAGCATTTAGCACTGATGCAAAATAACGTTTTATTGTATCGCAATCAATATTATATATTTCTTTGCCGTTAATTATGTATTATATACGTTTCATTTATTACCGACCTTGTAATTTTTCGTAGTTAATCGCAAAAAAATCTTTTAATTAAAAGGAAAAATAATATCAATTTAAATTCAAGTACTTTAAATTTTATATTGGCGGTAGATTTTATAGGAATAATTAATTAACTAAATAAAAATATGTTGATATTTATTTTTTCATTTCCATTTATTAACAAGCCAACTTAATATCTTTAATACTGCGTGGCTATATATTTAGTGGTAATGATACCTAGAACAGCACAATTATTTTTGTAAAATAGATTTATATTGAAATGTAATCAATATAAGAATACATTAGAATGCTTATTATTAGTCTTTCGGGATATACTTTTTTACAATACACGTGTACGTTACCTATGAATTATATTAGAGTTTGCGTCAACTTTAAATTACCATTAGAGAAATATTTTATCTTACAAATTTTCGTACACGTAATTGGTTAGCTGTTTTATTAAATAATCAATAAATAAACTATAGACTAAAAAATAGTATAACGACAATGAATTAATGTCTTAATCCCCTTAAAATGTACTTAAACTAAATATTCGTTAAAAAATAATGGGATCCATATTACTTATTGTTTGAAATGTACTAATTATAGGAATGTGCTGTTTTTACTTCTGTATTGTAGATGATTAGATTAGAAGAGGATGAATCATCAGAAAACGGTAGTTTAGAAGAGGTCTGACTAACAGTATTCGAGCACCGCTGCATTGCAGACAGAGCCCAAAGAGTAAATAGTGTTTCCGGTAAAGGACGTTGCGTAAAGGTAAAAGTGTACGGAAGATTCATGAACTAGGCGATTCTGGTGCAGGTATAAAAGAATGGTCATCGTACGTTAAATCGCAAGGGATCGCGACACAAGGCAGGACTAATGGTCGCTGGAAGCCATTTGTATTGTACAATAAGCATCGGCGACCGGTTGTAACCCCGTGCACGTAGTGCGAGTAAATTCGTGGCTATGACTTTGACGAGAGAGGTGTATCGTCCACGGGAGGCAGTGTCTTGTTAATATTTTCGGAAAACTTGTAATAAGAGAAAGAGAGAACACGCTTTCCCTTGTTTACAGTTAACGATGGCTCTCGCAAGGCCAAATTTACGTTGTCGAAGGCTTACCCGTTTGCTTTAGTTTCTCGTTTCACCATTCTATGTCTCTCTCTCTCTCTCTCTCTCTCTCTCTCTCTCTCTCACGTACTTACTTTCTTATATGCTCGTCACATGCATACTCACTCCCATATCTGATTTTATATTTTATTCATGAAGTTAACTTTCAATGGGGGATATTATCATAGACTTTAATATATGAGATTATTAAATGCAATATTTTGCATAAAAATAATTATTTCTGATGTAATTAATAAAATTATATTAGCATGCATAATAGCATACATAATTGATTTAACATAATATTTATATATTTTTTAGAAACATTATATAAATATTATATAACATTGTATAAATATTATATAAATTATATTTTAACTATTATTTTATATAAATTTATTATTATAAAAATATGGACAAGATTATGTATGCTATTACCAAAAATTTATATGTTTTCGTAATGATTATTAAATAATACCATTAACAAATTTTCTCTATAACTAATATATTGTTTCCTACTTAATTATTGATGCAAAATATCATCATTCATTAGTCGAGATGAGAAATATTTATTTTACATAATAATTCATTAAACCTTCATAGGTTAAAATTAACACAAATATATTACTAATGTATGAATCTTAATTCATATGATAATTTAGCTCATATGCTTGACAATTTTATATTCCAATTTTGAATTTTCATCTTTAAATTTTGATTCGTACTACAGATAAAAGGTTTAAAGTAAAATTCTATTCCCTAATAATATGTATACTAATAAGACCATGAATATTATCATTATAATAACAGTATAAATATCTTTTTACAACGAAATGTACTGTATTTGTTATTTTTAGAAAAAAAATCATTTTTATTCATTGTTTTGTCCACACGCTTCTTCGCCTTCAACCTTCATATACACAAATAGTTGAAGTGTAAAGATAGATTTACAATATTCATGAACTATGATTTCAATCTTAATATACTTGTGGTTTAACTAATAATCCAATACCAACTAAGCAGATTTGCTACAGATCAAAATAATTGTATCGATTGTTCAATTCAATTATTTATTTATTTATAAACCTATTATATATGTATTATCTGTACAAATTTGTTTTAAAATTGAGCGTCTTTCTTACTTTATTATTGTGATAAAAATATTAATATTATTATTCTAAAGATTGTACGTTAATCAATTATATATTGCATACAATATAAATACAATTTTTAATGACAAAATTATTAGATGTTTATAAAAATATTAATGCTAATTGACTTTAATATTTTACATGATATAAATATTCGGAGTTTAGTAATGCAAATAACGGTCGAGAAAACCTTTTTATAAAGTTTTATTACCGTAAATAAATCAACTAACCGTTGTTTACACGTAATTACAATAATAACAATTATCAAAATAATAATAACAAGAATAATAATTCTAAAAATCTCCTTCCTATATTTCTTAATTTTCTAGATTTGTAAATTATTATTATTTCTTATATTAAAATAAAAATAAAAATATAAATAAAATACGTTCTGGCATGTATATATATTATATTGCAAGGCAAAGAATTTTATAAGATAGAATATTTCATTTGTTTTATCTGTATCTTGATATATATACTAATCATTTAGTGATTAGCTCGTGATTAAATTCAAATTAACTAGCATTTTATGTATCATACGTTGATACATCTTTAGCTTTTATATCTATGACTTTTACATTTTTTTACTATAAATATTAAATTTATATTTACTACAATATTGCATTTAATACCTCATCTTCGATTGTTATAATTATGTACTTCGAAATGTATTTTTTCATAAGTTAAATAGTAGCTTCATGTTTAGAATTATAATTAATGTCTTTCTGATGATAAAGTGAAAAAGTTCATTAAAAATTTATACGTATAATATTGAAGAAGCAATTATTATTTAAAAGTTATTGTTTACACATTCTTAGGTACTAATAGAACGAACGATGCTTCTTCATTATCGCACATAACTCTCATTATTCTGAGAAATTATATTCGCAACTTAGTATGCATCGCCTGTCGCCCTAAAAATTTCTCCATGTTCCTGTACGACATTTAAAATTACTAAAACAACTGAGATCGTCTGGCAAACACTGTTACTTTGCGCAACATCATTTACCGTCCAAATGTATGAATCTTTCGAAAACGACGAGGGTATACAAAAATGTCAATTCGACCTACGTTATTTATCGTAGAGCATGGCCGTTACAGTATAAATAACAAAGCGCGAGGTGAGCAGGGCAAAACAGCAAACCACAATACGAGTGACATCTCAATGCCTGTGGTCTGTGCCGCGAAGAACTACGATTTCACGAAGGTTCGCAATATTACGCGTGCGCGGCTGCTCTTACGCACTGTAAAATGAAGTCAAGGGTGCGAAGTCCGGTTCGTACGCTTTTAAAGGGCCAATGCCGGACTCGCTTTTGTCGTGTCTACTCCGAGGCTGAATCTTCGCGTGCCGCGCGATTTTATGTGATTCTTAAGATTTTTTAGCCAGAGCTTTCTTTCGCCATGGACCGCAAACAATACTACAAAAGCTATTGAGTTCCAAGACAAAACTAAGTAAATTCATGATTGAAAACTGAATAGTTTTCAAATGAATCATTTTTGTAATTGCGACTGTTTATATGAACTAATAGATATGGGCTAAAAATTATAACTATACAATAATATTTTACAAATTTAACAGATAATGGTAATTATTTAACAATGAATAATTAGAGATTAAAGTTTTTAATTATTTAATTATTAAATTTTTCATCGAATATTATTTAAATTTTATTAAATTTTAAATGAATGTTGTAAAGAACCTTATTAAATGTAAATGTTGTGCACTTTACAATTATGTTCATCGACGCTATAAAGTTAATGAATTAATTATTTCAATATCCTGATAAAATGCAAGCTAAATATAATTATTATTTTGTTACTGAACATTACATGTCCTGGAAGGTTTTGAACAAAAATGCGGTGCTTATAGCATTAATGAAATAGGTAATAAGATTTATCATGTGATGGATGCTTCGTATATGAAAAGAGAAATTACTTTTATTTCATTGTATATTTATATAGGCGCAAGTGGGTCTAATAATTAAAAAAAAATTTTAATGTAACGGTAGTTTACTTAAAAGCCATGGAAAATGAATATAAATGTATTCAGTAAATTTTCAATTATTTAAAAATATTATATTAAGTTATTGTTATAATCACATCAATCTCATATAGATAAATTAAATAGAGACCTCAATTGCTATCTTGACATTCATAATAAATCAAGAAAAGAAATCACGTGAATTTATAGTAGCCAACAACACGAGGTTAGCCAAGTTAGATTAAACTTACTTTAACAGTCATGTGTAAGGAATAGATAGAGTAGAGCATAAATATTATTAATTTATATATAATAATAATATTTCACACACGCGCAAGAAAATAAATACACAAACAAATACACATACATGCAAAACGCCCAAAACCCCAAAACTCATATACGTATATATGTATTTATGTCTAAATATATATATATATATATATATATATATATATATATAAATACTATTGTACAATTTTTTTTTATATATTAATAATAATTTAATTTATTACTATTTTAGTAAAAAATTATAATTCTGTTACGTAATTAGTTCATTTATTAAATGCAGTAATATTTACTTATTTCATTTCAATAACGAAAAATTTAACGAGAAAGGTTAATAAGTACGAAATATTTTGGATGTTGTATTAGTACGGAAAAAGATGTTTAAATTTTTTATTATTCTCAACGCATATCGTAGATAATTGAAAATTTTCAAATCTTAACTTTTTTTCTTATTTTTTTAACGAAAGCGAAAATACACCTCTTTCTCTCTTTTAAAAGACTACAAAGTACTTATACCAAGAAAATTTTGACCTGTTTTCTCTATTCTTCATTTTTTTTTTTTTTTTTTTTGCATATCTTTCAATATTTGTTGATTCGGTCGATCCGGTTTGTTTTTATTCAATATTATATTCAATATTATTTGTATTTTTTTCTCATCTAAATCTCATCTAAAAGTATATTCAATATTATTTGCATATCTTTCAATTAAAGAAAGAAAAACATTCAAATACGAAAGTTTTTTCCTATTATTTATTATTACATAGATATAATAGAATACAGATATTCTGAAGGAAAAAATGAATAACTGTTAGGTACAATTTTGGTACAGATATATCAAAATTTACACTAATAGTAAACATTTAATTAAAAAAATATATTTATATATTATAAAATAATAAATTATATTACGAATTAATGATGGTGCAAAATTTTTCTGCTGATTATCGTTCACCGTTCATTATAATAGTATTTCAAAATAGATTCTAAGTATCGAAGGTAGCTACAAAATTACATTAACAGAATATATCTGATGTCATTATGTACCTAAGAGTGGATAAACAAAGTATGACTCATAGTGCAGAGCCAACACAAACAAATGTAGCTCGAATCGATCGATGAATTTCTCCCGTCGAGGTCCCCGTCACACCCGCAGAGGTAATTCGTAAACGCCGAGCGAAAGCCCCGGAGAGAAGGTCCCCGAACCTCTCGTCCGCATCCCCGCGTGTTTACGAAAGTCATAATGGCGTCCGGCCAAGGCCACTGCTGCCGAGGCGAGAAGTCACCGAATCGGAATTCGGGTGCGGTTTCACCGTAGCAGCAGTAACGCCGTAACCCAGCGTGTTGTCGCCTGTACTTTCCACCCCTGGTGCGATGACCTTGCAGGCCTAAGGAAGATCGATGGCGCGGCGTCCCGAGGAAGCTCCTTCCGGGTACCCTCGAGCCTATCGATTGCGTAAGGTGGCTTTTTGCTCAATGCGCTACTTACCGCTCCCTCACGGATTATCACCTACGATTTACGATGTGTACCGTATGTTGTCCTCGACCAATGGAAAACTTTTCTCGCAGTAATGGAAACTGCTTTAGAAAGCCTTGACAATTCGTCAATACTGAAAATTAGGAAATATGCGAATGTACCGGTAGCTTGATTATTTGATATGGGCTTAACAGCGTATGCCTAATGAATGAATTCTCCTAGATATTTCACGTACATATACAGTTTCTAAATACTTAATCAAGACCAATAAAATATTAATATTATTTTCCATATTTATCTTTCTTTCCGTTAAATGCAAAGAATTCCCGGACAATATGAAAAATATAATGATAAACACTTTAATTTAAAAGTACACTAGACTAAAATTAATGTGTATCTTGATGTGACATTATCATGACTTACATCTAACCTCATGTTTGAACTATCTGTTTAAATATATTTTATTACTTGGAAAACTAGTTTTCTTGTCAACGAAACTCTACTACCATTAAATTTGAGTGTTAGAATAATTTATATCTCGTTTAAAATTAACTTATTCATAAGAAGTACCAATTTTTTATATTTCGTAGGTTATTAATTATATATATATATATAATAAAGTAATTTATGTACAAAGATTCTTTTTTATAAAATAGAACGATGAAAGATTACAATTTAATAATTATGTTTTAGAAAAATCGAATATAAAGCTTCACATTAATTAGTATGAGAGTTTACATACACACATAGTCATTTACTATATTTTTCAATCTATAATAAAATTTCGATGGTGTCGATAATCTGTGCATAATATTTCAATGAAAAACTTCATATTGCCAGAAATCCATTTTTACCGAACTAAGATTACCATTAGGTGAACCCTCATGATTTTCCCATTCTTTCTTTTAGTTTTTATAATAAAAATTTGTAGTACTAAGGAGCTTAATTTAAATGCTTTTGAAGAGAAAATGACGAGTTCGGAGGAGATTTTTCAAACCAATACTTATATATTACGTATTGAATTTATGCTAAGTTCTTCGTTGTACAAATTTCTTGGAATTCTAACGAAATGTATTGTTGAGAACATATTTATTCATGTATTATAATATTAGAATAAAATATTAAAGTAAAATTATCTTTCATTAACCGTAACAAATAGAAGTAAAATAATATCAGTATGCTACGAAATGGGATTTTTAATTTTGATATTTGATGTAATAGAAAATATTGTCAAGTGCTTTATTGTCTAATGTTTGTATGATAAAGGTGATTGTTTAAAATACATAAACTAATGAAGTTTATCATCGATCGCTCGCGTTTTTTATACAATTATTCAGGAAGTATGAGTTATAAAATAAAAAATTTGAGGTTTGCCGAATATTAAAATATTCCTACCTACCTACTCACATATTCGCGCCCGCGCCCGCGCACATACACACACATATTTATATTAGTTACAGTATAAATAATGAAATTAACAAAATAAATCATTTTTATAAATTCTGAAAATTTTAACACATTATGTTAAGAAATTTATTATATTTTAAAAATTAAATAATATAATTTTTTGTAAAAATTTAAATAAATTTTAAATGTTATGCTTCTAGTATTTATATTTTTTGCATTTTTATCTCCAATGTTTAAATAAAAATCATTTAATGTTCATATGTAATAATAAATAACTAAATCAATAAAAAAAAAATATATATATATATTAAAACAAATTTAGTATAAAACTTTATGATTATTTATACACAAACATTATGGTTTAATATATTTAATACGAATCTCATATTAAAATATAAATAATTTTATATAAAATGAATTATGTTAGATTTTATTAAATTAATTATTGTATTATTAAACAATAATTAGCTTATATATTTAGGTAAATTCAATATTAATTTAATCATTAATATTAATTATAATTTTAAATTTAATATAAACACTTTCTTTTATAAAAAATTATATTAATTTGTTATTCCATTGCGATTAGATATAAAATATGTATAGGGTATATCATCGCATTAAGCAAAATATTATATTAAACTATTGTATATTTTATATTGTAAAATAAGAACGAATAAAGAAAAAATTTAACATTACTATAAAATTATTATTAAATAACTTATAAAAAATTTATAATTTATTCGTTTTAGATACTTTTCTATTAGGAAGAATCGTTACTCTTGAATGGAATTGTAATAATTTAATTAAATTCACATCAAAGATAATATACAGAATAATAAACAATGTAACTAAAAATGATTATTTATAGATTATATTTATTTAACATATTTTTTACGTGTGTAAAATTTTAAAAAGAAGTAATTGCACTGGAATTTAAGAAATTTATCAATATTTACACAAAATTCTATGTACATGTTTAAATAATTCTTAACAATATATCATGGTTACTTTGTATATTTTAGACGTATAGTGAATAATATAACTGAAAAAAAAACTTTTTAAATAAAATTATTATAACTTAAAGTTGAAAATTTTGTTATGTTTGTAGTTAAATATATTAAAGATTGATAATTATATTTAATAATCTTTTTCAAAATTTATTATAAAACATTTCTGAATCTATCGAGGCAGTAATAATTGTTGAAGAAATGGTGAACATTTTTAAAATCTGTGCTACAATTTATAATGAAATAAAAAATAATTGAAAAATTATATTAATTTTATATTATTAAACTGGTGTTTAATTTTACATTATTATTATTACGAAATAACATTAAGTTAAATAGAATAAAGTATAAATTATTCATTTCTCGCGTGACCTTTTGGAGAAAGCAATATTCTTTATCGTAAGTATCTTAATTATCAGCAAAACGTCTTTACAAACGTTTGCTCTTTTCTTAACTTAATGCTATGATAATTTTTTTTAATAAAAAAATTGAATTTTTTATTGATGAAGAAATGATTTGATATTAAAATCTAAATACTTGTTTCTTATAACGATGTTGATATTTTTGTCAATATACTAGGTTGAACAATATTGGGACATACACTTATATACAAATATATATTTAATTTGAAATGAAGTAGTAGCAGAGTGAGTAAAGCATAATAATCTGTATTATTCATCATCGACCATTAAATGAAAGAAAAAAGTAAAAAAGAAAAAAAGGGGGCGAAGAGGAGAGGATTACAATAGTTACAGTTAAGGGCAGCGTGAAGGAAGGTTGTCAGAGAAAAGGCGCCAATAAATCAGTAAACCTCCCCTCATCAGAAGCATCATCGTAACCGTATTTTTTTCCCCCGAGTTCGAAGCAAGGGACACTCAGCGAACAACCCGCGCGTTTAAGTAACGCAAAAGCAGCCTCTGATTTACAAGGCTCATTGGCCCTAGAGTCTTGTCGCTGCGTGTAACAGCAGGGCAACCGATATTTATCCCGTACTAACAATGACCCATTTAGTTCACGGTCGACCTCGGCTTCGTTTTCTCGCTCGTTCACTCTCATTGCGTCTTAATCCGCTTCCTTCTTACTGTGTGAGCAAGCCCAGACGAACTCAGCGAGCGAATTCATAATTTCCCTTTTCATGCACTTCTGCCCGAGACAATAGAGAAGTCCTAGAGGGCTAATAGTTGTAAAGTTACGCGATTCTCTAATGTAAGCGAAATATGTTGTATAAAGTAGCACTCCCTTTTGTACTTTCGTTTTTAATTTGAGTTAAAAAAAAAAAAAATCCGAATTGGAATAAAAGCATTTGTTGTTGATTTGACTATCTTACGCTATAAGAGTTTTAATTCGTTCTATTATTTTCCTTAAGATTACAAAGTCATACTTTAGTCCTTACGTGCGTATGTTGGAATTTTCAAAATTATTGCAAAAATTAATTATAATTCAAGAATGAATTTGATAATATGATAGGGACAATTTGCTAATGAAACTTATTAAAAAAAGAAGAAGAAAAATACAAATTAGATTTGTATAGAAATGACTTATAGAAACACGATTAGAAATTTATAGGTTTCTGGATTTATCTTGTTTAAATAATGCAACAAGAATTTTGAATTATATTATTGTCCATTTTAAATTCAAATGTTTTTTAAAAACATTATAATTAAAAAAAGGTCGAAATATCGTTTTACAGAAATTTAATTTATAGAATAAGTGTAAACTATTTTCATAAATGTAATTAAAGTTAATATATCAATGTTTAGAAAAAATTTTGAGTATACACGATTACTTTGATCGGCATCCGTTATATAATACATATGATTTCTCGGGTCTTTTTAGATTAATTTCAAAATATGCATTGCTTATGTTTGCTGAACATAACTGCTACGCAAATACAGACTACCAGTGAAATGTTTCAGACTATGCTAACATTATAAATTCTATATAATGATACTATTTATTGATTTTTTTCGCGTATGATTAAATTTCATTAACTAAAATCATTTCTTAGCTATTATGAGTTAAATTCATGCATTTATAAAAATTACATTTATAAAACTAACTGTATAAAAATGTAATTAACAATCGATCAAATTTAATTCTATAATAATATTGTTTTTAAATAATGAAAATATATTGTTCTTCATACAATATGATATGAAAATTTTCTTGTAATTTGCTTAATATGCAAAATATACAGTAATATTAATACAAAATATAAACTCTTCTTTTTGAAAGCTATAAAATACGACAATGTAATAAAAAAAATAAAAAATAAATAAATGAATACGAAGTTTAATAAGTACATACTAAATATATCTCTTTTTGTACAAAGCATAAATTTTTTTTACATCTTCAAGTCTTTAATTGAGTAATAACGAGTAATAACTTTTTTTTTTTTTTTTTTTTTTTAAAGAAATAAGTACATTAGTTATCGATAATTACATGAAATTTTGTGCATATTTATCAATTTTTAATAAATATTTATCGTACATCATAAGCATTTCATTCATTTCATTCGATGTACTGTTGATATAAAAAAATTCAAGCGTGTAAAATATTTAAATGTTTATTAATATTTTGTGATATATAAATGAATATGAATTGCTTATAAGAAATTGTAATAAGAAAAATTTCTTATTTGTTTTTCGTAATAAAATTTCTTTCATTTGAGTTACACATTATTTTATTACTTAAGTTACATATACAATTCTTTAATTTTTCTATTCAATAAATTTTTAATTAATAAGATTTATATTTAATATGATATATTTCATAAGATATATTTAATATGAGTTTCGACATATCGGAGAAAAATTTGTCTATGCGAGTAAGCAATCGTTACAAAATGTATCTTTCAGCGCTTCGATGTTTTTTTGTTTTTTTTTTTCACGTATCTTTCACGTATATTTGATCACGTATGAATATGTTGTGCGAATAATAAAGATTTCACCATATCGAATGAAAATATTTTTATATAAAAAGTTTGTTGTATCAATGGCCAAACATTGGAAATATTATTTCCAGTTAAGGACATTTTTAACAGTTAGTCAGCCTATAAATATAAATACACACTGAAATATCACTAGACGATTATAGGCATCCAAACGATTACCTCAAACATTCGACATTGTGAATCACTCATTAAAGGTATCCAGAAATCGTTGCAATGCGCGACAGACAAAAGCCATTATGAAAAAGAAAATAAATCCAGCAGCATAAATAAAATGGCAGGCAAGGAATTTTCTTCGTGAAGGATCGATCATCTTCCGGTACACAAATCCTGTTGGACTGAGACCGAGGGGTAGGGTCGGAGCAGGTGAGGCGACTAGATGAGAGAGGGGAGAGCGGCTGCGCACGACCATAAATAATCCAGAGTGGCCGTAGACGATATTCTTTTCACTTTCATTGAGGCTGTCTGCCTGAAGCGTGGAAATGTGTGCCACGGGGTCAACGGGCCACCGGCCCCGTTCCACTTTTAAGCTTCCTTTCGCTTCTTCCTCGCGGCGTGCAGGCGTGGGGGGATCCGATTGGCGCTCGATTTCGGCAGCTACTCGGCGGCATAGCCTCCTTTCTGCCCCTCTGGTCTCCTGAATTTTTACGCCAGAGTTGCCTCAGTACTTTGTCGAGGATAGGTATTCTTTCCACATCCTTCCGCTACTCCTCACTCCTCCCTCACTATCGCCAGCTCACTCTATCTCTCAAATCTCTCTATCTCTCTATCTCTTTACTAAAAATAATTTTGACGTTTGTTTACGCTCTATTTACAATTACTCTCGCTATTGTTCTAATGTTAACTATTTAATCAACTTTCGCAGCTATTCAGCGGTGCATTCATACGTCGACCCTACATTTGCATTGACTATAACACGATGATTATATACGCCGGTATAGTTTGCTTTGCTCTTGAATTTTTGCATCCGTGCTCGGATGCATGTATTTTCTTTGAACAAGAATTTTTTCAGAGAATGCAGTTTATCTTTATTTTTAACGTAGATTTACATTGCAAATTGCTTCATTACCATGTTCATCGATACTGCTAATTATGATATTTGAATAAGTTATGCTATATGTTATAAAATAATAAATTCTAAATTTATTGTTTATTTTTTATTTTTTTAATCGTAATATCGTTTTAAACTAGGACGAAGTTTGCGACTTAGCACGACTCGAAAGCTCTAAATAAGACATTTATGATAAGACTTTGTGACAAAAATTATCGGATAGTTTATCAATAGAAAGAATAAAAATCATCGTTATTGGTTAAAAATTTCGTTGGTCCGTTTTTATAGCTTTCTATCGTTCTCAGCTCATAATTGTGAAAAGCCGTAGAAATTCTTATTAATTTTTGTATTCCCGATAGTTTTACGTATTTATTATTTATCGCTATTATGTACTTTCACGTTAGCCCAACATGAAATATAGGCAAAGCTGTATTATAGTCATGAATTGTGTAGACTGAATGCAATAAATAATACCCAAACTGACTACGCCGTCAAAAAAATTACACCCGTCACACCAGAAGGTATTATTTACAGTCAGCGAAAAACTGTTAAAAGAGAGCACATGTATAATGCACAGGGATTTTTTAGTGCTCTCTCTCTCTCTCTCTCTCTCTCTCTCCCGCGCGCTTAAACGTAATTTAAAATGCCACAGACTTTTAAGTACAATTTTTTTCCATACGATCGAAATTTTGCATTCTTCCAGCCACTTTTGTATAATCCACTGATTATTACACGGGTAGGGGATCGATTTTACACGCGATGCCATCAAGTGACGCACGTGCGTTTCTCACAAGAAGAAAGCTATTCGCACCTCTTGAAAATGTATCGAGAGCCAAACGACCAATTGCCGAGCGTTCGCCATTCGTAATGATATTTCGCAAAAAACACGACCTTAATTTGTTCTCGTTGTAACTTGCTAATAACGTGCAGGCAAGCAGAAGTTTTGGTGAATCTTCTACAAGGCGCTTTAGGACTCACGCGAAAAGCCATGCAAGAGCCAAATTCGAAAAGTCATCAGGTTTGATTTTTGGTTTTCCCGTTACTTCATTAACTCACCAGTTACTTCTATCCTCCCGCGCATGTAGACGATCGTTCGGGTTCGGCAATTCCCCCGGAAGCGCCAGCCAGACGGCCAAATTGGGTTTGTGGGTTAGTGGGCAGCCGCCTTTCCACACGAGGGGCCCGCTCTCACTTTCTTCTCGCGGGCGCTCTCTCCCCCTTTCTCTGAATCCTGCCGCCTTTCACTTTTCTTCCGCTCCTCCCTCTTGCCCTTTGGCCCCGCGCCTTTGAATACCGCCGATGTGGATTTCTTCCCATCTACCCCTCGCGGCCGCTACGCGACCTGGAACCTGAAGCTCCGAACCGAATGATTCATTGCGGTGGACTATTTAAATATTGCCCGTCAACGAAGAAGTAGGCTTTAAATAAGCGGTGCTCCTTTGCCAATTTCACTTCTTGTACGTTTTCCTACTTTAAATTGTTCGGCGACGGAACACGCGAGAGCCATTCAGTCAGGTAAGAGTACGTTGGCTTCGAAAATTCTCATTCTTCCTCCGCAGAAATAGCTTTTATTTTATTTATTCCATCCCGAGTGTCTTCGCTATTGCCATAACATCTTTCTGTATTTCCTCTCGTATAATATTTTCATTATAAACGAATGAAAATACATAAGAAAACGATGATAAATTGAAAAATTCATATATTGCACACGGCATGGGACACACGCTCTCATTAACAATGTCGCTGAAGTGTTGTCAGCATATTCTTGTTAAATGCACCTATCGGATTAAATGAGAATCATTTAAAAACTACTTACTAAAGCAATTATTACTTTATTTGAAAAATCTTAAATCATTTGCACCTTGTGTTTAACGTTAACTTTTAACTGGTTTAAAGTGGAATTTGATTTTTGATCGAACGAATGACCTTAGCACTATCAAATTCATACTGCTTTCATGTACCAAGAATCATGAATCTCTTTATAGCAATTTGTCAACTACAAAAGAACTCACCCAACATATTACCATCGGCAAATCGACATCCGGCAGTGTTGCGTTGTTTGTTTCTTTAGCGGTTGGCGAGCGCGAGAGACAAAAAGAAACGCCACTGTCTCGCGAAATGAGTCCTCCATTGCGCAAAATTTTTGAAGTCCCGCTTCTGCCCTCCCATCACCCCACTCCCCCTCGAGCGTGCCACTTCCCTCTTTATCTCATGGGCTGCTTTCGGTGCCGCGTGCGTGCGCATTATCAAGTGGTGCGAGACGGGACTCGAGCTTCAAGGCTTTCGCAACGTCCTTACGGGGCAGCTTTCTATTTCGAAAGGACCCGAGAGCCGGGACATCTGCTGCTCGCGGCACGATGAAGACGTCGGCTGGAGTCGCGAGGTTGAACCGGACGCTCATAATGAGTCTAGCAATCCCTGTCAAATGAACTTTCACGTTGTTCGGGAATTTTCTCGGCCCCGGGTCCCCTTGCTTCGTGTCATTTCATATTAAATACAACCTAATTGTCGGTTTACATTGGGAATTTATTGGTTGTAAAATGCCGCTTATTATCGAAACAGACGATAACAATGTAAGGTAGCAATACCGCTCTCAACACAGGCAGTATTTATTACAAAATAAATAATCTGAAAACGATGAATTACGAAGAGAATTGGAATTTTTAAGATGAATTTTTATCACTTTTTTATTCATGAAATGAATCTCAAGACATGCGCAGGATTATATATTCAATGTGCATTATAATGCCAAATTATCGTTTTGAGCTCGATAAGGCATAATATTCCGGAAGTAATAATAACGAATAATTTATTACACGGGGAAGCATAATGCACTTAATTAATTTCATATTATATGTATAATTTCTATGGTATCACAAAATTATCATCGCTAAATCATTAAAAATACTCAAAACACAATCGATAAAAAAAGAGATATACATACAAAATAAATTTTGTACTCTTTACTATTTATCTTAAGCAAAATAAAACATTCGCATTAAAAAAGAAAAATGCAATATGTTAAGTAAATATAAAATATGTCGTTGTATAAAAGAAGTACCGTAATAACATACAAACATACAATGCAAGATTTCTAGTTCTTAAGAACTGTACAAAAATATGACCAATCATCGACTATACATAATATTTCGCATGGCCCCGTAAGCATTTCGAGTAGACGTTAGCGATAAAAGTGATTACCCAGCATGAGCTCTCGTTGTTTCTACAAGGTCAAGAAAATAAATGTTTCAGTTTGGGATGGGATCGAGAAACCTACAAAACGATGTAGAATACGGTGTTCCTGATTCACGTTCCATCTATATCTACACGAACAATTGTAAACCTAGATATGAGGGAATATGAGGGGGGGGGGGAGAACGGAAGAGAGAAATAAAGAGTTATAAACACTTAATGAACGGATCTAAAAATTTTATGTTTATTTTCAAGTTTGAAAATTGAACGTTCACCACTTTAAGATAATAGACCCTTCGGAGTGGAAACGGTGTTTCTTGCATAAATAATTTGATGCGTCCGCATCCCACATCCACGCAAATTTACAAATTTTGCATTAAAGAGAAATTACTACTTATACATAGTGACAGCATGAATATACAGTTGTTTAATGTATTATAACTCTCTGTGAATTTGATTGAATGAAAAGAAATAATATATGCTAGTTTTCAAATAATACTGTTACTTAAATTATTTAGTTAGTTCATTATAAATTGATTTAATCAATTTCATTCTAGAAATATAGAAAGAAATATTTAAAAATGAATATGTTAAAGTAACAAATATAATCAATAATTCATTTTGTTAAAGCATAGTTTATAAACTTTTATACATGTTCTTTTCATTATGTCTTCTCTACTGGAGTTAATAAATCAAAACTATTATATTAATGTTTACCGTTATATTTTAGCAATACAAACGAACATGTTTTATATAAATTTCTTAAATGTTTGCACTTACCTTTTTGAACTAAAGTAACAGATAATAATAATAATTTCAAACATATTTCTTATATCGTTCGTTAATTATTAATTACTAAAAAAATTTTATTTGTTTCTATAAAAGTTTTCAATTTTATTTCATTGTAGTAAATTATAGAGAAAAGGATAAATAACCGAAAAAGCTGAAAAAAACAGAAAAAACAAAAAATAAAAGAAAAAGTATTACTTAATATTTATAATAAATCTAAGAGTAATTATATTTCACGTAATTTCACGTAATCAATTACTTTAAATATATTTGTAAATACATCGTTTGTATGATCAATATATATACATAAAAGAAAAAATGCTTATTAATTATTATTGGAAGACCTGTTATATAATTATTATAATAATTTTTCTAATTTTTTAAATAATTATTTTAAAAAATTTTAGATTAACAAATTTCACAATTTTTTTTTAATAACAAAATAGCTTACAAATTCTTTTAAGGTTATTTTTAATGCATTTTCTTTAACTTAATACAGCGTAGAAAAATATCACTTTTGAATAGTTATGCAATAAAAATTGTTTATGATATCATCAGTATTAAAATAACTTATAAGAGTAGTGAATAAAAATAAAATCCTAAATATGTATATTTGTAAAACTAATATTAAAGAATAAATATATATATATATATATTATGATTGTAAAAATCAATTTAACTGTTATTTATTTAGTTTGTCAGAAAGAATAATAGGTTCTCAGCTAATAATGTACTCGAACATTCTATACAATATAAATATTTACAGTAATATAATCATGTGTATATGAATTGATTCAGATAAATGCAGAAAATTAATTTCAAATATTTAATATGAATGTTTCCAAAAATATATATAATTTGATGCTAAAGAAAACTTTATATTTTTATTTGAAGATTTTTATATTTATTTTTTTTCAATTAAGGTATTGTTATACTGAAAATCAAATCATCTAAATTTATATAAGTAATATATTCGAATCTTCATAAAGTTATTAAAGATTATATTTTAATCCCTAATTGATATATACAGGAATTTACAATATTAGTACTAATTTAATTTGCAAAAAACTTTTCATGAAGTGTAGTTTGTTAGTTTCATAATTTAACAATTTAGTTTTGTTTAAGAATCATTTCAAATTAATCGTATGTAGATCGATAGATGTAATGGCATGAAATTTCTCCACAATTATGCCAATTCGGCAAATATAACTTCAATCAATTTGTCTTCACATTGATAAATAAAATATTAATTTCTTTATTAATCATTTTAAAACGTTACTTATTATTAGTCCATATTTTATTTATACACATATCACTTATACATGTATCATATATATTCATATGCAGAGATTAACTATTGAACTCTAGCAATCATAGTAGAAAATTATATTGAATTGATTGATAAAACATTTGATTTAATCTAAATAATTTAATAACATTATAAATTATGATTCTTAAAAGTATGTTATACAGTAATGTAGATGCAAACTATATTCTATATATTATATATATATATATATATATATATATATATATATTCTAAATAATATGTTATAATTTAAATCAATTTGTATAATATTAGCATAATAAATAATGAAATAATTTCAAATGGAATTAATTTTTTAATCATGCATTCTTATTATTATGCAAAATGTGTTCCAATTAGCATCGATTGCATATCATGACAGTAAAATAAAAACATCTTTTATATTTTAAACGAACGCGCAATAAATACTTTTTTAATTAACATATCTTTTACTTTGATTTGTATCACACCGTAAAAAATGTATTTCGCTAACGATTTGTTTAATCTAAACGCCAGATAAGAATTTCTTAATAGATCGAGGTCTTCGATTACAGACTTGTTATTCTTTATAATATGTCTTTATACGCATAAATTTCATGGTTAGTTTAGTGAACGAATATTAATTTTATCTTTCGAATGTCGAAGAAAAAACATTTTAAGCCGCAATGACTGCTCATTTGTTTTGAAAATCCGACAATGTAAATATTTTCCCGTACTTTCACATATTTTATAATAATCTATCGTATCTCATTATATGCATTGATTATATAAAATGCCTACTTATCTATTCATTTTCTCGCAAAACGTATTCATTTTTTGAATACACACACGTGTGCCAGCGTAGGCACGCAGGTACGCACGCATCTACGCGCAAACAAAGCTTCCCTCTCGGAAATATTCGTGATTCAAAGCCGGGATAACAATACGCTACCTAATGAAAATTCTAAAGTCACGAGAGTACCTAAGCCACGAGGGAAATCTTTGGGAGCCCTAAAAAGAGTCCGCTTTTGTCCTACGACGCTGCGCTCGTTAAACTCCTGTCGTACGTAAACGTCTTTCATGCGCATACTACAATTATGTGGCACGAGTGCGAGTGAGTGAGTGAGTTAGAGAGAGAGAGAGAGAGAGAGAGAGAGAGTGAGTGAGTGAGATGTATCGTGTCATGGCCGGTGAGTGTACTTCATCGTAGGGCGCCGTCACCGCCGATGTCGCGCTAAGTAGGTCGTGACCCCAAAACGATTGTACGCGCGAACTAGGCGTTTTCGATTCCCCACTACATCTCTCTCCCGTTCGCTCTAGCGCGCGTTATTAGTAGCCGTGGGTAGAAGCGAAGTCGCGTTAGAAAGAAAAAAGTTCAATGTCAGCGATGATGAGCGCGCGAAGGCACGAATTACCGTACGCGCCTTTATTATGCATAATTACGTCGATTCCGTTTGTTCGATTTTCCGATGAGCTCGCCTCGCTATTCATTATATTTTTCTTTTGTTATCTTCGATGCAAATTTATTGTCCGGTATGGGCAAATGAAATTTCACATTTCTTGTTGTTTAAAACACTTAGGCGAGATGATGAAAAATTAGCGAAGCAGGAAATAACACTTACCCTAATTTAGCAACGCTTTATTTCATTTTAAATATGTAAAACTGGTTTTCAAGGATGTCGTTTGTTTCTTACTGAAAATATTTATACCGAAAATAATTTCTGTCACAAATATATTAGATTCTTCGCTCCTTCACGGAAGATAAGTCATATTTCTGTACAAGGACATTAAATGTTGTCGCTAAATTATTTAATAATCTTTGCCTCTATTGAAAATTTAAAAATTGTGACATGTTTCAAAATGGACTTTGAAGGCTACTCGAAATACAAGTAGCTAAATTAAACATAATAAATACAGATAGATTTCATTTTTACATCATATCAATTAATTTTTGGATCAATAGTGAAAATATATTCTCGCAAGGACAATAAACGAGGCCTTAATTAATTTTAATACATGTATTAATGTGATTTATGTAATCAGATAAAACGTTGTTGCAGTTTAATGAACTTTCTAATAGATTTTTAAAGGTCGTAGACACTTATTTTGAGGCTTTATTGTAGAAAAATCTTTACCCATTATGATAATACCGATTATTAAATAATCCTATTTAATAATCACATTTAATCCTTAATTGTACGGATTATTTAAATCCGAATCATCAACTTTATGCTTTACTATAAATGATAAATTATTGCTACTTATAAAACAATTACTATATTATATATATTGAAATTCGTGTAATCGTCAGAATTTAAAAATGCCCAAAGAAAAATGACCGTGTAAATGCGGTCAAGTCCGAGTCAACACTGCTAGGGCATTATATTTCTTTGTATCTTGTAAATATAATTTGATATAAGAATAGATGAAGCTCTGTATACCTGAAGTATAGCTATTGAATAGAGAATGAAAAACGTTTTGTTTAAAGAAGAAAATATGTATTTACTTTTTTCATGAAACACTCGAGACTTTTAAATAAATAAAAAATTTTAATGCATAATTCATGCAAATTTTTGGGTTAAATATAACGTGATTCATTGGCATTTTCATTTTTCAAAATGATTTTCATTTAAATAAATATATTGATAAAATATTTTTTGAGCTTGAAAATGTATTTAGTTTTTCATTTTTTCAAATTTTCTAGTTGACATTTGAAAATAAACATGTGACCAACATAGTGCGCTTATTTATTGAATAAATTTAATAAATAAATTTTTAAAATAAATCATATGTATTAATTATTTTATATTAAATATTTTTGATTTTTTTTTTATTAAAATTGCATAAATTATTAACTAAAACAGTAATTCTTATTAACCGATTTTTCTTCATTAAATTCAATAATGTGTCAAAGAACTTTTTATTGAAAAAAGTAAAATCATTGCATACTTTTAAAAAATATTGATCAATATTAGAAAAATTATACAGAATTATTTCAATTAGTTTTTCCAAATTAATCAGTAATAAACAATATGCAATAGAAATTTGAAAATTGATAGATTTACAGTTATTTGTAAATTTCGGATCTTTTTAGAAATTATAATATATATTAAATGTAATGCCAAATTTAGTATTTCCATGCTTATTTATATTTTTTTGTATATTTAACTTTATTGAAATTAATACTTTTTTATTAAAATATATTTATGAATTTATCTATTTCTCTCTTTAGTAAAAATATTAGTAAAAATATAAATACTTTCTCATATTGATCGAATTTTAATAAAGTATTTTAATTAACACGAGATATATTTGATAGAAATATCAAATAGATAATGTGATATTTTGGAAATATAATGTTCAATATTTGAAAAAATAGAGTATATATTTATCTTATCATTACTATTTAAAAGACGATAATGTAAATATAGAGCAAGTGAAATTTCGATATCCGTAAAAAATATTTTATATAATATAGTCAAATTTTGTAGACTATACTATTTGAATGAAAAGTGTACGATTGTGTATGTTATGCTTCGATATCATTTTCCTTAAAATAGACCAATTTTTTTTTTAAAATAAGAAGAATACCTGAACTTATAAAATAGTTTTAGATAAAGGAAGGAGGGAATGAAGATTTATTTATTACTCTATTTTAATTTATATTTACATTTATAATTTGATCTTGTTGTTTTAAAAATGATTTATTCTTTAAGATAACATGTTGAGAAATAAATACAAGTAAAATTTGTTATAATCAATAATATTATAACATTTTAATTAATAAATTATATCCTTAACAAAAATAACATATTTTTTAATTAAATTCAATATAATCAAATTTTTTCAAATAACTGAATGAATCTTATCTTATCAATATAATGTAATATATATTAACTGGATCGATGATGATAAGAAATATTGAACGAAATTCATTTAGTTGCTTGAAATATTCCTCTCACAAGTCATCATGTTTTACATTGAAAAACGGAACAACAACCATATCCATAATAAATCATGGATTGTATGGACTGTTACATTAGGAGGTAAATTACAAAGCAGTTACTTATATCGTGTATTTTCTACATTAAAAAAATAAATTAGAAGATTTTGTGCACAATGGTGAATTTGGATTTAATATAAAGTGTATGATTGTAGAATCGAACCGTGTACAAGATTTGATTGCTATATATATTAAAAGTGGTATTGTTGATAATGAGATTTAATGTGTTTTAGTGTTTCTAACGATGATGCAATTCGGAATACAAATTGGGTGGATATCACCAAATATTGCTCGACTTACTCATAATAACTCATTCATTACGCTGACGCCCACAGAAGCGTCTTGGTTAGTCTCTTGTGCAACGCTTGGATCATTGCTAGGAGCGATTGTAGGATTGATTTTCATGGGATTAATTGGTAATAGAAAAACAATTTTGCTAATCCTCGTTTTGATTAGTATCTCTTGGCTGTGCTTGATTATTGCCGAGTCTGCTATGTGGATATACATATCACGGTTTTTGAGCGGGATTACGAGTGCGATGACCTTATCCTGTTTTTCGATCTTCTTAGCAGAAGTCACAGTACCAAAAATTCGTGGCACCTTGATCTCAATAGCATCAAGTGGTAATCCTTTTGGAATTATTTTTGGACTGATTACAGAAACGTATTTGCCTATGAAGATATCGAGTACGATTTATTTATGTCAGTGCTTGATAACTATAGTATTATTTTTATGCCTTTATGATTCGCCACAGTACTTTATAAAGATGAATAAATTTGAAAAAGCTAGTAAGTCCATTACCTTTTATGGTATCGATTCTAATATAGAGCATGAATCGTTAGAATCAAATGTTTTTATGCAAAACAAAGATACGAAGAATATAAAAAATAATTTTATGGAATTCAAACATCCAGTTGTTAAAAAAACAATTCTCGTTATTATCGTACTTTTTGCACTGCCACATTTGTGTGGAATACTTACTATAATGTCCTATATGGAAATAATTCTTAACGTTGGAAAATTTAATTTAATCAATTCTGACAAATGCGTTATTTATGCTAATATTATCAGTGTTATAGTATCAATATCAACATTTACTTTAAATGATAAATTTGGTCGGAGAATATTATTAATAATATCAAGCGTTGGTACAATCCTTTCACTATTCGCTTTGGGAATATATTTTTATTTATTGCATAAGGAGTTTGACGTATCTTATTTACAATGGTTATTAATCGTTTCTATTAATATACATTTAATATCATGTTCAATAGGATTTACCAAAGTTCCTAGTATCATATTAAGCGAAATTTTCTCTGACAAAATTAAAAATGTAGGTGCCTGTATATCAACTTTGTCTGGTTGCTTTTTTGCTTTTTTAACTACAAAATCTTATCAACCATTAGTCGATACTTTGGGAGAGGAATACGTTTTTTGGATTTATGCTGGATTAACCATAATAGGTACTGTATGGGTAGTAATTTTACTACCAGAAACAAAAGGAAAATCGCTTCAACAAATACAAAACGAGCTTATGAAAAGAAAATCACCTTTATAAATATAATGAATTTCGATGCGTTATTGCTGCATTAGAAAATGATATAAATTATTATGATAGATCTATGAATATAATTTATTTTATTAAATTTTTGGAAAAGTCATTTAAAATCACATGTGATAAGGCATGCACGCACGCCCGCGCTCATACACAAATACATGTCGATTTTTGTTTTAATATTTAAGGTATCGAAACACTTACTATCAAATAGCATTGATAATAATAAACAGTATATAATATAAATGTATAAAAGGGAGGATTAGACTTCTGTCGCTAATTATTTTAAGATATTGTCCAATAGAGTTTTAATATAAATGCTTTGTCGTATATTCACTATTTTTATTGACAAACATTACATTATATTTCGAAAATATATTTGGTATTTAATATAAGTAATAAAATAAGATCAATTTTTAAATACATAGTTAGTAAAATGAAAAAATTGGCTTATATTTATGAAAAACATAAAATGTTCACAAGTTAATTTAATATACTTGTAAAATATAATACACAATTTTAATAATTAGTTAATGTAAAAAATAAATGCCACTTATTTGCTCTATTTTCCTACATCTTTTTTTCTTATCTAAATACTAATAGCCACGATTATAGCATGTAATTAAAATTATTGCTACAACGTCATATTACAAGAATAATTCAATTCTATTTAAGGTAAGTGTTAATGTATTGATACTTAATGTCATTAAAAAGAATTTAATTACTTTAAAGCTTTTCATAAAAAAAAGTCCTATCCGTGTATTCTCATAACATAATGCTTGATCATGAATCAATAATAAAGGTTGAATAATTATTAAATTTTGTATTACACAATGTGAAACTGTTAAACTTATTATATAAAAAATTATACTATGTTATAAAGTTATGCGTTCTTTTTGATAATCAAGCTTAATAAAGTAAATTAAAAATTATGAAAAAAAGCCTCAAAATATAAAGGATAAAAAATTGATTTAAAGCAATTTGATATATGTATCAATTTGTAAAAATATTCACAGATTAATCTAACGTATAAAATTGAACGGTAGGCAATTTGTTGGCAATTAATTAACACATAATTAAATTTAGTCTAATACAGCATAGTAAATATTAATCACGAGAAATATTTATGATTGCATGAAAATTGAAAAGGTAATGTGTATAATCAAACAATAACCTTTTATCAACAAACGAGGTGCATAAAATGCTCGGTGCATTTATTCTATGGTAATGCATAAAGTAAATTTTAATTTGGACACGAAAATTCTTTTTGTCGTATTGTCATATTCTTCTTTATTTATTATTATCGGGGACTAGACATTTTTTATTCTTATTATAATATACTATAATACATTATGTACTCATAAAATATCTTTTAAATATACGATACATAATTTACATATGTTGTTAGTAGTAGTAGTAGTAGTAATTTTACGAATTTATCTTTACGAATGAACGATTAAAACGTTATCATTTAAAATATTTTATATTATTAATTTAAAACAATTAGTTTTTTCTTTCGAAGCTTACAACAAACAACTCTTTTAATAATAAAAATTAAGCGACCAAGCTACGAAAAGCCCTCACGCAGTTACTTTACTACAAAGCACGGCACTTTTATATAAATTTAGAAACAAAATAGAGAGTCGGCAACATAAAAAATCTTCGCTTACGACTCATTAGACTCACGGACATCAATAAAGAAACGAACATGAACGAACGAATATATATTGTAAAAGCAGCGGCACGCGAACGGCTGAGATAAAACACTTTCACCGACGGCGAGACACGCGCCGCTTTCGCCGTTAGAGAAGGTCTCCGTTAAATCGGCTCATCATTGCCCATAACCCGTGCACGCGGAAACGACGATCGGGGCTCCAAGTGGGCCAGCGGGTCAGAGACGCCCACGATAAGGCCGGAGCATCGAGAGAAAATTTAAGGGGAGAGGGTATGGGTCCGCGAGTGCACTGGCCTGCATCGAATTTGATTTTCCGTGAGATTACAAGATTGTGAAGACTGGAGTTGCCGGACTGAGTCGGAAAATGCCTGAAGGATGTACTACTTGGACATCGATAAGCTTTCTGTGAGCTCATGTTCTTTTCCTCGTTCTTTTCCAGTTTCCAGTTTTCACATTATCGCTACAGGCATTATTAAGAGCTTTATTGTAAATGCTTATGCTCATCGATTTATGGAAAGAAATTCTATAAACCTCGTTATAGAGTATGAAAGATAATGTTTATTACCAATGTTTATTTTGTTGCTTTTGCAAAGTAGATGTATTCTTTTTTTATTTTTATAAAATAAAAAATTTTATATTAAATTTTTATTTAACATAATAATTTAAAACGTTGTTTGCCATTTATATTGTTTCATTTTTCGTCAATTTGTTTTTGTCTTCACAAATTTAATCCATCAAATAATAAATATACAGTTTTATTTACAAGCGCATTATGATAGTCAATTTAAATACGAAATATTCACAACATTAATTTAAATAATATATATAGTTACGAATTTTTTACTATGAAGCGTTTTAATATAAGAAGTACTATAACGAAGCACAGTTTCAAAAAGTTTACGTCTAAATAAGTACATCTTACTTTTAATGCTTATTCTTTTTATCGAGTCATATATTCTAGGACATAAAATTATATATAAATTTATTGTACTTAAAATAGTTTTCAGCTTTTATTTTTATTACGCTCAATTTATTTTAAATTACTTGAAATTTTCAAATTTATTTTTTCATATTAAATACTTTCTTATTTCTAATATGCTATAATACAGGTGCACATGTCAAGGAAGAGGAATAATTGTTTTAATTTCTATGAATATCATCAACATTATTCTCTTTTAGATAAATTTATTACATCTGCTCTGCTACTTAAATCTTCCGACTCTCTCTCCATTTATTAACACATAGTCCATACTTAATGCAATTCATCAACGAATTGAGATCTACTTGGACAATTCAGCACTGAGTTTGAGGGTTCGATTAAAGAGAATTGTCCACTTCTCTCCAATAATGTCTCAAATAGATTTTCATAAATTCATAGTCCGCCTTTATATATCCTAATACTCGCGAATCGTAGAGTCGGAGCTTCGCTTACTTTCCCTTGGTGTCTACTACACTACGAGATCGAAAGTTTCGAGGGAAACCATTAAACTGTCCGTCATCACCTTGCAATAATAACCGCGGTGATTGCGCCACTTTCCTTCGATTGCCTCGACAAAATAAAAAACAAACAAAAACAAAAAACAAAAAGACAAAAAAACAAAAAAAAACAAAAAACAAAAAATAAATAAATAAATGAAACGGGGGCAGTGACGGGTAAAATTCCGCTTTCGCGTCCCGATATCGTAATCAGGTCATTCGCGAGATGCGCGAATGCCGCCCACTCCTGGCGAGAGCCACGCGAGCAATTATTAAGCGCAAAGATGCGGTACACGCGAACTCTTTTTCTTCCTCGTCGATGCTACTTTCACTCGTGTCCCCGAATCACCCAAGAATAAGCTCCTCGCTGTATGTGATCTCAATGTAGATGAAATTCGGGCGCATTACTTTTTTCGATCGAGTCATATAAATCATTTTGTAGTCGTATAAATGCGTATGTATCCGAGGAATTTAGAATACTAGAAATATTTGTTGTTGACCGATGATTAATAATCTTATTGTTATTGTACTTTACTACCTCGCTTTAAAGTCATTACCGCATTACTTGAGATTTTTTTTTCGCCGGATTGAGATATGAGCGATAATTAAATGTACGAATAAATTACTAAAAATGTCAATAAATATTATTTTAAAGGCATTTTGAAATCAAATCATCGAGTAAATAAATGAGAGCTATAACTTTTAAAAGAATCCGATAATAATATTTTATGACCCTAAACCCTAGATTTTTCACTCTATAATCCTTTTCTTAAAAGTTTTACTAGATACGCGTCACTATACACATATGCATACGTTCATGTATATACAAACGAGCGCGCGCATCGGAATTAATTTAAAAAATGACATACGGATTTTGAATATTTAATATAGAAGATTCGATTTTTAATGTGTAATAAAAATTGAAGTTCGATGAGGCTTGACAATGTTTAAATGCTTAATGCTCATCGTATAATTAACGATCACTATGAAAATCTTAGATCATTTTAATTATCTTTAGAGCTATTAATCTTTATGAATTCTTATACAATTGAACATGTGCGTTAGACATGTGCAAAATTAATTGAAATTGGCTATCATCTATTTTTATATGTATTTGAGAAAAAAAAATTATATCTTTGACGTTTAGTTAAAAAAGTATTCTTATAAAATTAAAACAATAAGTAGTGTAATTCTATCCAAAGTCATCGATTGTTAAATTTTAATATAACTTATGGATTCGATATGATAGCAGCAGTAAATTATAATAAAGGCACATCTGTAATGACTTCATCCAACGAATTGCCAATAATATTGTTATGGTCGATAAATTTGTAAATATTTCTTTTTGTATACATCTGAGCTTAGGCTTCGTGTTGAAAATTTAGCGGATGTTGTAGTTCACGTGATACTCAAGTAAGATCGTTTGGCTTAGGCCGGTGATAAATTACCGGTCAATTCCTCGAAATTCTCCTCGCCAATTTCATAAAACCCTCTTCTTTTGCAACAATTCGTCTAGCAATAGAGAGCAGCCTTTGCCTGGCCCAATTTCGAGGCAGCAGGGAGTGAGAAAGCGAGCAAATTTATCTCGCCCTCGCAACATCGAGTTACTCCTGGTGAAACTTGCCTGTTGTATTTTCTAATGCGCGTATGATCTGAAACGACTTTCATAAATCGATGAATCCCGTCTTTGTCCTACTGTGCATTCGTATACGATTTCTTCACGTATTCTATAAATTCAAGGCGATAAATTCAAAGCTATAAATTCAAAGGCGATAGTTTCGGTTCGGCATGTATCTTGCCCTATAATTTTCAATATTTGCACTAAACATATTCGTTTTTGCTGTAATACTTGCACTCAATTATCGGATAATCTGTAATTTCTTCCTTACCTCTAGTACAAGCTTTTCGGTATTAAAATTGATTGTAATTGAATTAGATTGAAGTTTATATTACATTACAGAATGTTTGCACTAATAATACATCATCTTACAACTACAAGCGTTTCCATTTCTAATCCACTTTAAATGAGAAAAAAATTTAATATTGCAATGTCTTGCCATTTTAAATAATATAATCAAAATTTATTATCTAATAAAAATATTGATTATTTTGTTTATAAATAAAATATCCTAAAATCAAAGCTTTCCAATGAAACAACCTAGTTTAGCGATGCAAAGGAACTTTACTTTCACGAGATACGAAGGAAAGTGAGGTTTTACTATTGATATTATATTAGATTTCACTTAGTATACTATTAAACACTTAGAAGACATGTAGTAACTATATCATTATCTTATAATATTTTATAAATAAATTGTTTATACATATATATTATGTAATATATAGGTAAATTCAATTAAATGTTACATTGTATTTCTTCCAAAATAAAATAATAACCATAATTGAAAATATTTTAATCATCATTTTATTACCGATATAACGAAAACTTCAAGTTTATTATAATCATTGAAGATCAGTAGTGCAAATTTTGTATATATTTTTATTTGAAATTGTTAGATATAATTTTATGCAGAAAAGAGTAAAATAAGAAGTTTATTCAAATTTATTCCAATTAAAATAAAAATTTTACATATGCTGTTTTATATTTTTATCGCATTACATAGGAAATACTCATACGAAGCAATATTAATTACTATAGCCACAATTTTCATAAATTTGAAGAGCTCAGTTTTCAGTTACGTCATATTTTACTTGGCTCGTATTAAATTTGTAGTTTCATCAATAAATGTTTATCTAGAACAACCGATTAGAATACTTATGCAATACCGATTTTTGTTCTTAAAAAATTATACATCACAAATGCTTAAAAAAAACCATGTTAACATATATAAATAATACATGTACATAATAAATTTTTGTTATTAACCTAACAGTCAGTTCTTAAATCCTTTCTGTTCAAAGATTATCAATGTCGCGAGCGGAATTAATAAAAATGGAATAAATTTTAAGAACGATGACATGTAATTAAAAGTCGATTTTAATAAGTGATAAATTAAAATCGACTATTAAGCATTAGTCTGTCGTGAATATCTCACCTAACACTATTCAATTTTAAGATCTCCATCATCTTCACCCTACGAAAAACTCTTAATTAAGAGCATGTAATTTTATACTAAAGACAAGATTAAATATAAAAAAAAACAACAAAGATCTCGATTTCATTGAAATTCTAATATCTCTTGATAATACATCTGCATTCAAATCCTTGACGATGCATCATATGAAATCGAGTTCACTGGTGCATTGATTACAACAACGCTGCACTTTTAAAATTCAAGTTGGGTGGATTACCGTAATTATTGAAGCATCGATGCGTATCGGAGATATGCGTAAAGCCTTGAACTCCTGATTGAAAGTCTAGTGGAACCCTTATATAAGCTAAGGTCTATCCGCGTAATAATAAAAAAAATAAATAAAACAAAAAAAAAAAACAAAGAAAGAAAAAACTTCGAAACACGAGCTTGTCCTCGTGCCGGAAAGAGGAAGACGATGCTGTAAATGCCGTGGCCCTGACGAGCGCCACTCCGTGAATGAATGACTATGTCTTGTCCATCTATTTATTTTAGGATATCGCCGTCATAGACGTAGGTACTTGAGTATTGCATGTGAAAGCTATTGTATCGCGCTGCGAAAATGCAATCGATTCGTTCCTATCTATTTCTGATTCGTTCAAAAGCTTCCTCGTGTAAAATTATTTACGGGCCAGTAATTCCCTTGAATTAGTTTGTAATAGCGTTTCGAAAATAAACAGTGTTTTCTTCATATTTACTTATTGTCCATGAAATTTTTTCTTTCCTTGAACCAATGAATAATATTAATTTATATTAATAATCCTTCCTCAATTACAGTGACTTGCATTTATCAATTATAAAATGAATATCTTAACGTTTATTTCAATATATCATTATAATTTCTCAAATTGGGCTTAAAAAGTACAATAAAGTTTTCCATCCCCTTAATATTATGATATTATATATTATCATAAATATAATAATAATTATTATTATAATGGTAGCAAATAATAACAACAATAATGATAATGATGATGTCGACGACGATGATTTTAGAGATAGAAAATAATATAATAAAGTATCTAAGCCGAAGTTGTTTCAGATATGAAAATACATGCACAGTTTAAAAAAATGCACGAAATAAAAGTTAATATTCATAACGAAGGTCATTCCAATATTAATTATAGTTACGAGTTTATTTCGTATGTTTGAAAGAACATCTACCCAACTTCAAGATGTACTATATTTACTTTCAAACGTTGAATATGCTTAAATAGATAAACATCCAGAATGGTTTTCAATCCATTTTCATTCATAAGCAAGTTTGTATCAAATAAGTATTCCACTTAGATTAGTAAAGTAAATATTACGAAGCTTATTTATTTAATTAATTTATTTATTAAAAAAGATATTTTAATAGAGAAGATGTGTGGTCAAATTCAATATTTTGTCGCACTTAACATGGCAAGTACATAGATCTGAAAAAACATATTTAAAAATACAACAAATAGTACAGAAATATAGCGCGTTTATTCATTATTTTGGTTACATTAACAATTATGCATAAATATAGATTACGTTTCTGTAGGTATATACGTATAAGATATTGTGCAAAATTAATCTTTCTTTCATTCAATGAAAATGAAAATATAATAATAGTTAGATCATAGATTTGCTTTCTGTCCTGGCTCGAACAGTTTTCCTCGATATTTCTTAAAAAGAAGACATTACCATTGGATATGGCCAATGTCTTGTATTTCATTGCCGTATTTTATATTGCTTATTATGACTACATAGTAATTTGATCTGCATCTGTTGATCGTCGACCTGCTATTGCGTGATAAATTCTTATTAATGTACCACAGTTTAGCTTTTTGTTAGGCCATGACCTTCTTTCCTAATTATATCTTGTACGTTGCTGATTACTAATGCTTTGGTGGATTCTCTTAAATCTAAGAAAGAAATCTCAAGAGAGTTTGAAGGATTCATATCTAGTGGTATTTCAATTAATACATTTACATATGCATTTTCTTGTAATCTTATATGCACTCGAACACTGAGATTTTCACATAACATCGTTCAATCCTTTATCCATTAATTCTTAGGTTCTTTTGCATTAGCATGAAGATTTAGTTTTACGTTTGATTTTCAATATATTAAGGAAATCTAAGAATTTTATCAGATCGGAAATTTATGATGTTAGTAATTTTATTGAATGTAACGAAAATAAAATAGCTAATAACCATATATATTTTTCCTTACATTCCCTGTAAATTTTAATTATTAATCATACCACGTACCTCCATCTTAATGCAATTCACTTTATTAATTACCATTTTGATAAAGATACTTAAGTATTTTCAAAATCTTTATTGTATTGCTAGAATTATTAATAACATTAATAATTAATTTTTAAAATTTTAAATATAAGCAAAGTAAAAATAAAAGCTTTCAGTCTACTTTTATAAAACAACAGTTTTTTTTTTTTTTTTTTTTTTTTTTTTTTTTTTTTTTTTTTTTAATGCAATAATTTGGCAATTATTTTTGGCAATTTTCATTTACATCTATTTTCATTTGTATAATAGAACAAGTATAACCATAATTAAACAGAGTAAAAGACTGTTTAAAAATAATTAATTGTTTGTTTTAATTTTTGATTTAAATATTAAAGATTATTATTAATATAATATTCTATGAAATTGCAATATATTTCAAATCTGTAAATTTTATAATCAACGTTATTGTGCTCCTATTTTTATCTTCAAATACTAATTGTGTCAAAGAAAATATACTTAAACACAACACAATAATGTATTATTGGTCTTCATAATCTTCAATCTCTAAGTCTTTTCTGAAAAATCTAAAATATGTTGTAATTCCCTTAATAATGAAAAATTTGAAAATAAAGCATAGCTATACAGGTATACCATAATCCCTTCAATAACTCTTGAAACATTTATTACTAAGAGAACGTACAAGCACTCCATTAATTCAAATTGCTATATAAATATCGTACAAAAAATGATCGATTGTCTTTTTTGAAACCGAACAATTCGCCGTACGTCAATGTTAATATCCACCCCTCTTCCCCCGAGCCCACACCCTTAGGTCGCTCGATTCGATGCTGGTCATCTCGGTATAGCACTGACCTGCCATTCATGCATCAATGCTTCGTGTGTGAATGCATCTGGTTTTGCGTTTGACTCAGGGTCGCCGACACTCAAGGTCTCTCAATGCACCCGCTGCATTTATCATTGTCCGAGCACAAGGCCAGGAGATAAGGACAAGGAATGTCGCTCGAGACGTCTCTAATGCTTATGAACGTCTTTCCATAAGATCGCAGGTAGATATCGCTTGAAAAGAGAGGAGACCAATCGATCGGACGAGGAGAAATCGCACGCGATAATAATTTGTGATCGTAATGTAATGGACGAGAGAATGACCCATGGAAGCTGACCCTTTGTCGATCTCGTTATCTTATAATAACGGCAGAGTGTTATTTCCTGCATTGTTTAAAAGAAAAAAATGCTTTTTTGGATTACATCATTTGGTTACAATCATTAATTTATAGATATTTGCGAAATTATTTGCGAATGCTTGTATTACATATAAAATTCATTTGACATACTTAGATTAAGTTAGTCTATATTTTTCAAGTCACTATAGAATTATAAAATATATTCGTTTACCCAATTAATTATAATTGCTTGAGCGTGAATTGAATAATATTATAATTATATCACAAGGATGAAAGATTTTTTTTTGCTTTTTTTATTTACATGATTGTTTCGTTCAATGTAATTATAATAGTAATAAGTGATAGGTAGTATTTACATTTTATTTACTTTTAAATTAAAGTACTGGAGAGCAGTATTATGAATGGCAATACCAATGAAACAATGCATGAAAATATTTATTATACAATGCACGCAAAATGTTTTTGCCTAGATGCATATGGTTTTGCAACATTAACTTATACATGATTTCTTCTTACTTTTATTAACATTTCTCTCTTTATCTTATTCGTTCTTCGTATCTTTCTCTTCTTATTTTTATTCCTACAACTATCCAACAATTTTTTAAATATTTACGTTTATCTATCTTTCTTAATGTAAATCTACACAATTTACCAATAATTAATTACTTATTCAAATTATCCATCTTTTTTATCTTATTCTAAATACTTTGTTAATTAACTTTTTCCTTTCATTCTCATAAATCCCTATTTAATTGCTTTTAATTCTAGTGTACAGTAGTGCTTGGGCGAAATTCTCAATAAGTTAATTTGTATGCAGCCTTCATCCCACGATAAATACTTTCAAATCTATAAGTTATTAGGGATTTTAAATTTAAATAGCATTTTCTGTTCTTAATTTTCTTCTAGCATCCAAATAAAAGTGTTCGAATTAAATTAATTTAAATAAATTAAATTGAATTAAATTTTATATTTGAAATTCCTTTACAAACTTGAAAATTCTAATAATTATTGCTTGTCGAAAAATCAAAAAATTTGATTTTGTAAAACTTGCGTCGTGACATAAGTTCATTAATTATTAAAATAAAAAATAATTATACTTTTGTATTTCATGAAAATATTGAATCGGTTTTCTCTTAATAATTATGAAATCTTCGATTTTATAAATAACTTTATTTTATATTTTTTTCAATAAGTATATTATAAGGTTTGATTCGTACCGAAAATAATCAGATCCGATACGCGTCTATTTTCCCTTCGTTTCATGTACTCACAAACTGCCGTTAGGGCTCATTTTCCTGAAAAACTTTTCGGAGTGACACTCACTCAGGTTTTTCGAAGTGGTGTATCAGAGCGACAGGCGGAAGAAAAAGTGAGGACAAGGAGTTCACCGCCACAGCAAAGAATAAGACACCGACTGTACTTTTCCCTCTGGCAGCTGCCTCGAAAGAATCATAGAAGATAATCTTTCATTTTTAGGTCAAAGTAATAGTACAAATAGATTTAATTCACTAAGACGCCTTTTGTTTAAGATTTTATAGATGGCTGAGTGTTGTCGGTTCGGGGGTGGTGATTGTGATTTTAGGTCTCGCTCATTTCAAGTATTTATTCTACTGCCTCACGTTGCACTAGATTATATGTATATTTTTTAATTAACAATTACAATTATTATTACAATGATACAGATGAATATGTTTAATAGAGAATCAGACTCATTAGGAATATTGCCATAGACTGAACTTTATTAGAAAATCACTCTTATATTAATTGTCACTCCTTTCTACTCACTTTCACTCAAGGATTGTAATATAGTACCGCGAGTGCATCCATCCAAAAATTATTCCAGTATTATTATGTCACGTCTTCTCTACACGTACACTTAATTCCGCACTCGTATGGCATATATGTAAAATTACAAAAATATGATAAAAGATAGATAGATAGAGAGAGAGAGAGAGAGAGAGAGAGAGAGAGAGCATATGAAGTTGTTTACCGAGTACTCATATTATGTTATGGGAAGGGACGAGGCAGTTATTAACAACTCCCTCTAGAGAAACTGAGCGGTCTTGTATTTAAGTGAGTATTTTTACGAAGTATTTTTTTCAGTAACATATATCTTCACTCATTTAAAAAGTTTATAAGATTCAGATTATTAGACAATTAATAATGTTTTTATAACATATGTATTTTCAAAATTGAATCAATAATTGAGAAAGTAGTATACGATTCGAAGGAATAGCTTCATCAAAATATATTTTATTATCTTAAGTCATAAACAGTAAAAAAACATTGTAAGGCAAATGCTCTACAAAATATGCAATAATTGTTTCTTACAAAAATTTCTTTATCTCTAACGAAAACGGAAACCATTCACATTTAAAATAGTCTTTGAAATATATTGCAAATATTATGTATGTTTATTCATTCATAAATTCTATTTTCTAACAGAATACAATTGACTTTTTGTATTGATAATCATTAGTTGTCTAATAATACAAATTTTATGTAATTTTTTCCAATTTAAATACAATATTAATATAATTATATATCATCATATAATTTTCTTATTCTTAAATAATTCTCATTACATTTAATGATTTTTTTTAGAAAAAGTAATATATTGTATTAAAGATGAATTTTTAATTTTTTCTAATAGCAAAGTCATTTGTACATAAAGATTTAATGGAAATCTTCCATAATTGATTAAATAATATAAATATGTAAATGCAGAAAATTATAAAAGTATCGTTGTACATTATACTATTAAATATAGTTTTACTACAAACAGTATAAATAATAACATTGGTACGTTGATAATCATAAAATAATCAAAATGAAATAAACTCCGTAGCAATAAAATTATGTACTTTTCTATTACAGCGCTAAACAGACATATTTCAAAATTGAATTTCAAGATAGATAAGAATTGCTTTGACATCGAAAAATTGAAATGAGATTGATTGAGATGAGAGTTCGGTTAATTTTGAAATTGCTTGTAAATTCCAATTTTTACCATTAGAATGTGTGTCATTGCGTCTGGTAATTTCGTTCATTGTTTTATGAAATTGTATTCACTAATCGATCAAAATTCTTCTTATTAAAAATGTTACTGCAATATTATCGTTCCCTTAAGTTTACTAAATTTTCTACATACTACACATTGCTTGTTGGAAGAATGTAAGTATGTACTAAGAGTATTAAATATGTACTACAAATACCCTCGGATGTACGAAAGAATAGCTTTCTAATAAGGTTATAACGAATAAGCTGATTAAATGTGTACACCTGTATTAAATCTCTCTTTAGGATAAATTATTTTATTAAAATTTTTTAATTAAAAAATTTATGTCATTGTTTACTGAAACTTAAATTTCATTCGATTAATTAGCAGATTCTTATCTTTTTACAAAATGGTAAATTTTTTCTTTCACTATTTGATCTTATTCTTTCAAATTCATTTACATATAAAACATATTATTATAATAGATAAAAATTATATAAATTTATGTAATTGATAATCTTATTATAAATTTCGTTTTGTATATAAACATTAAAAATTGAACGGTAATATTAAAGTCAAATATTTTTGGAAATATATATTCTTTTGATCTACAGTTATGATGACAAAGTAAAGTATTTATGTAATAAATAACTGGGAATATTTTTCAAAAATATTAAGTAATTTTTAAATATAAGAGAAGGCGCATAGAAATGTAAATTTTGTTTTAAAGTTTCTTACAAATTTAATTCACATAATGAAACGATTTCACGTAGTTAGTTATTTTAATAAAAATCTAAGAAAATTTCATAAATCATTATTATTCATAATTTTATTTTTATTTTATATGTTTATATATTTTATATATTTTATATAACTGTGAAGTTACTATGTGTAAATAGTACATATTATTAATTATAGTCCATTATTGGTTATAGTTATTAAGTATAAAAATTAATTTTTTTTAATTAAAGTTAATTATTACGTATTTAAATTAAACAAATGCTTTTTTATTAAATAGTTATAGTGTTTTTTTATAATGATACTGAAATAACGAAATTAATTTTGATAGAAATACATTTAAAGCTTTCGAATGTATGTGTTAAATAGTATTTTCTGGAGTGTCAGTGCTTTGCCATAAAAATGCCATTTTTTATTAAAATTTTTGATTAATGTCTTAACTAAATCGTTTCTATTAATGTTGGAAAATGAAGTCCTTGAAGAAATATGGCTTTAGCGAAAGTTCTATGGAGAAAGTGAAAGGGAAGTAGCGCATGCGGGGAGAAACGTCTTTAGATCGTGCGACATGACAAAGAAAAACTTGATGAATGGGATGATGTACTCTCTATTTTGCTCCCCCCCTCTCTCTCTCTCTCTCTCTCTCTCTCTCTCTCTCTCTCTCCTCTTTTCATTCTTTTTCATGGCCACGCGGGCGATGTATGTATACCAGGCTCTTCTCATTTCTTTCTTTACTCTCTTTTATGCTATGGTGTCACTTTGCGATCAGTGTGCATACAACAGTATGGCATATTCTCGAGGAACCATAAATAACATCAGGGCCGCTAACCGCCCATACGCGTCATCGTCACCATTTAATGCAACACACCCAATTTCTTCGAATATGTTTTCACTCGAGGAATGAAAGGATTTTAACTGATAATTAGTCCCTTTCAATGGATTTTCAATCTAAACAAGAATAAATATACTACACATCAAGGTCGCTCTCAGTATTAATAACGGTAAAGAAAATTTTAAAAACCTTGTAGAATGCCAAAATATTATACAAATTAGAATTGTACTAATTTAAGAATAAAATCTTGCATACTTTATTTGATAAGCCTTTAATTTTTTTATTTGATAACTCACTTTTAGTTGATAAAGTGGAATATATAGTTCAAACTGATACTTTAACTATTTTCATTCAATTTGATTTATTAATTTTGATATAATTACATAGAAGGGGGTCAAATCAAATAGGATGATTATATTCCAAGAAACATTTCTTATTTTTTTCAATTATATAATATTTTAATTAAATAAATACTTTCTTTTAAAATCCTACTCTATATATATATATATATATATATATATATATATATATATATATATATATATATTTATATGATTATATATATATATATATATATATGATTAAAGTTTGTTTATAAGTGGGTACGTGTGAAATTTTACTTAAAAGTCATGACTATGTCATTCGTTTAATAGAATACTTAAATATGGGGGTTGTATAATCGATTCATAACACTTTTACATTATAGAATAATATAATTTTCTTCAATTTTAAGGATCAGAATTCCTCTAATGAGTACAAGGTTTTCAAATTGAAAATCACCAGATTATTATCTATAAATGTACATTAAATATTCTGTTTATACAGAATAGTTCGAGTAATCACTCATTTATACTTTTAAATATACTTTTTTATATGGACATTTAGTCATATATATATCTTCAAATATCTAATTATTAATTAACAAGATATTTTACATAGAATAATTTATAGGACACTGCTTAATATTGTATTTCACATTTATTAAAATATATACACATAATAACTATATCAAATTTTATTGAAATAAAATGATAATATATAACTAATTTATTGATAATCATTTATTTTTTGAAATTGCAATAAAAACATTCAGTAGACAAGGAAATGTGACAAAATAAGATATCAATTTGCTAGAAATTATTTAAATAGTGTTAAGAATTATTATCTTTCCTACGAAATTTTCTAAATATTAAAATGAAATTTTGTTTTGATTAGAATATTATATATCTATTAAAGTACAAAAATTTAAACTCGGGTAACGAATGAAGTTTTTAGTAACGTTATAAATTTTCCTTAGTTTTAGATGTATAATTTAATATTTTCTTTTCAAATGCATATTTATATTATAATTTCAATCATCTAATAGCAATAATTAACATAATAACATTTTCAGTACTATATTTTCAATAATTTTAAATTTAAGATTCTAAATTGGTATTCTCTCATGTCTTAAATATTTACAATCTCTGTTAATTGCAAATTTAATTAATCTTTTATTCATAAAAATTCTTTTTATACAACTCAAAAGATAATTTGATGCCGAATATAAATTATTTAAAATATTTTACTAAGTGGACTAAATAATTGGACTAAAATATTTTTAAAAAATTGGAAATACCTTCAAAAATATTTTTGATGCACATATATCGTTGGAAAATTATGATCAGTAAATACTTTGTAATTATATTTGTCATTTTACAATACATTTAACTATATAAGTGTTAATGTTTATTATATTATGTAGTTGTTTTTAGTTGTATAATAATAACGGTATTTTTCAACTATTTGAGTAATTCAATGTTGAGTAGAAAACAATTAGAAAATTGTATTTACATTTTCATTTTAATCTTAAATATAATTCTTCTTTTTTTTTTGTAACAATATTGTAACAACTTATGTCTTTTATTATTTATCATTGTTAAGTTATCATTATTGTCATTTTATAATTAGAATAAGTAAACTCAAATCTATGCTTGGATGCTTCTTGGTAATTTTAGATTTGTCTATCTTCATTCATTTATACAATACTTTCATCTACTTTTTTATTCATACTTTAAATGGAGAAAATATAAGAATGAACCTTTAATAAAAATTTAATTAAAAAATATATTTAGTTAATTGAAATTAGCGCATTATAGAAATTTAAACTTATCTGTCACTTGGTCTAACACTGTCTAGATACAAGCAGTATTAAATGTAGATGAAATTAATAAAAACTATCAGGTTGTTTATAAATTAAAATATCATCTCAATTTTTTTGTAATATAATATTCGTGATATTTCATTGGCATAATAATTAATTTTTAAGCGCACTTGGTCAATTCTAAATAACGATATATTTCCGTGTTTTTCCAATAGCTTTTTTCTTAATCTTATATTCTAATTTCACAATTTCAAGTTCACTAATAAAAAAGTTGAAACTGAACTGTTACCGGCTTCATCAATTCCACTATTTATATTTCAATAGTGGAAAGTAACTGCAAATCCTTATCATGTAACCAATCTAATTTTAACTAAAGCCCTGATATCGATCGTACGAAGCGTAAATAAAAGAGAAGTTCATGAGTGAGTTGATAATGAAAATTGATTATCATTGTAGGGTCTCGTATATTGCAGAACCGACCGGCGTACGAAAAATTACCATTTATAAAAAAAAAAGAAATAAAAATGGGTGGGGGAGTAGACGTCCCGAGCGTCGCCCCAGACTCGCCCATCCGGTACGGAAGTCCAGCATATTGTAGGTACTTGTTTGCGCGCAAATTTTTGCTCTCTTTTTCTTTCTCTCTCACTTTGTCGCTCTCTTGTCCTCGAAAGTCCCAGAGTGGCATCGAAAATTGTCACGGCCTACTTGTACCACCCAACTGTTGTTGCTGGGGATGTGCGATTAACATATTATGAAAAGGCGCTACGTACGTACGCAAAAAAATCGGCGAGAGAAAGAGATATATAAAGATAGAGAGAGAGAGAGAGAGAGAGAGAGAGAGAGAGAGAGAGAGAGAGCATTCCTCGTCGCGTTCAAATTCCATTTCCGGTCCTTTGTATTCGCCATTTGAGCTTGACGCGCACGCTTATGTTTTGTGAAAGGTGAAAGTGTACTCGGATGCGCGCGCGGGCAAATTATGTCGTGTGGTAAACAGGGGCACCGATCCGTTTTATCATTGACAACTAACGTATATTTTTTCTTATTATTCATGTATCTTTTCTTTCTTTGCGTGTGACACGATTCCAAGAAACAATCATCTATGACTCCTTTCTAAGTTGAGCTTTACTCTTTTAACGTTATCTATAACTGCTTGATTATATCATTCTATCGAATAATACCCAATAAAAAGCGCTGTTATTTTAAAATTTAAACAAATTGTTACACGGAAAACTTAATAGAGTATCAAAACAACTCCGTTACACTATTTTTTTTTATTCAAACAATTACCTCGTATACTATTTAAAATAACGAGGATCGAATTTTATCTTTTTGAGTCTTCAAATCAGCCAGCTTCTCATGCTGCACGCAGATATGTCTTTTATCAAATATGCGTGATTTAATTCTGTTAAAGATATTTGTATGAATTTATTAAAAAACAATTTGTCATTTCTACAACAAAATTGTCTCTATGAAATTGTAAATTATTCATTCGTAATACAAAAATCTTATGGTCTTAAAATTAAATTTGTTTTCAAGGTCTTTTACATTTACATATTCATCGCTCGTACTGCAACTCAAAGTGAACATAATGTATAAACTCATAAGTACTCATGTAATACGTACCATTATTCATTACTTAAAATATTATTTTATTTTCTTAATCCAGTCCTATTGTGAGTCAGAGTAGAAATAAAAATTATAATTTACATTTATGATTCTTGTTTACAAAAACGTATGTATACTAATTAACATTATATATTTATATATGCTATTTATTTCTAGATGAAAAAAGGAATATGAAAATATATTATTTATAATTATATTTATTACGTAAAATATAATTGAACTATTAATTTACATAATTATTAGATAAAAAACATTTCATTTCTAATACAGAAATATGAACACATTAATAATTTACTTATGGACATATTCGCAGAATCAATATCGTTAAATTAACTATGCTCTGTATAAAAAAATTTATTATGATATTATAAATAATATATTATTAATTATTAATTACCACATTCTTATATCTTTATCATTATGAGCCAAGATTTTTTTTATATTTATGAAGTTATATTTCTTTGATTTATCTATAATTTACATGATAAATGCAATTATTTTAATGACGTCTAATTGTATACCTATCAATTTTTATTAGTTATTAGTAATATAAAGCACATTTCCTTCCATTTGTACTGATTATTTATATCCGAAATCCACATAAAATATATTTAAATATTTAAATATACTGCTATCTTTATTAAATGTAAAATTTCGCCCATTAACCGAAAGAAATTTATTTGCTGAAAATGTTTTGTTTTGCTAGGCCGCATAATAAACGATATCCACCATTTTTTCGCATTCAAATGCAATAAATATTATTAAAAATAAAATAAATACAGTCCATAGAGTCGTTGGCACATGCTTCATCGTGCTTCTATACTCAAAATCTATCTAATTTTGCAGAACATTTACTGCACGTGACAGTAGCATTTAAATTGGGTGTTCGAAATGGAAATTCGACGTTGCAATCCCTGCGTTTTAAAAGCCTCGTTAGCTTATGCACGTTTTATTTGTAACTTACTCGTAAAATACATTGAAAATGAATGTTGAGTGGCACGAATTACGAGAGTCGAGGAGTGACGATTCTATGGCTTCGATCCGGCTGCAAGGCGTTGGCCACCCAAAAACGGATTTTCTCGCACTTTTAACCGCACTTCCAAGCAATGTTTATCGCCCGTGTTAATAATCTTGTTTACAGATCAAATTTGTATTTACCTTTGAAATTTTATTCTTGATTATGATTATTTAGAATGCCGATTATCGAATTTGATATTAATTAATGGGACAGCAATATCATTGTGCTAACTTTACTTTTGTATGTACATTAAGATGCATCTGATTTATGATTATATTAACAAACACAAACAAATAACTAAATATTCAGATTAAAAAATATAATGAAAAAAACCAGGTATGAGGTTTTCACGCAGGAGAATTTTTAATGTAATTATTGAAATTTGAATATTACAATTAAAATGTTTCCTTAATTTATTTGAGATTGAATTCTAATATTTGTCGTTCGTTTGTAAATTAGAACCAACATTAATAGTACACATTAATATAATAAATATTTACATTTGACTTAATATTGCATATAATAAAATTAATAATCTTTAAATTTTAAATGGATGAATTTACAAATTGAATAATATTACGTATAATTTACTATGTAGAATAACATATAATTTATGCTTATTGATAAGCTCGAGTTTGATTATTATGTATTTGATTTCACATTTTATTAAGACTCTCTTTATTAAGTCTCTCCACTAGTTTAATTAATATATATATATATATATATATATATATATATATATATATATATATAATACTCAGTTTACTATGTATGTTTTGTATATAAACCACTTCATTATTGAAATTGTTTAAATAAATTTCCTATTTTTGTTATAAAAGAGTTTAATTTTAATTATTTACATAGTTAACATTATACTATATTAATAATTTCTAAACAATTATGATTTAGGAATTTTACTAAAGTAAAATATTATCTTCAATAAAAAACTGTTTAAATCATAATCTTATTTTCATATAGATTACATGATTCTCTTAGTATCAACTTATCTCATCGAGGGCTGATAAAAAATATTTAAGTTGGCATATTTATTTACATATGCACAATTTAAAAGTATATCATAAAGATATTAATAAAATTTATTCTAAGAATTAATTTTATCGCTCTTTTGTATCTCAAAATATTTTATTGGAAATAATTTAATCCATTTAAATGTATAGTCTCCTCAAATAATCAATTACTATCATTTTAATTTGAGTAAAATATCGAATTAGTGTTTTAGAAAGAAATATATTTGAAAATCGTAGCTAGTTCTTTAATATACTTTATACAATTAAATTACAGCGTTTCTAAATATATATATATATATATATATTACTAAGTAAAATTTAATTAATAATAATATATAAAAGTTTTTTTTTAATTTCTGTTCTGATATGAAAAAATATGTTTGATGTTATACAATTATATATATTATATATTATATATATATTTCATTATATTATACATTGGATTATTTCAAATATATTTTTTAAAATAAAAACAGGACTTCCAAAGGAAAATTATATAAAAATTACGAAATTTATATATATATCTTATAAACAATTTGAAATTATTTATTGATATAACAGCAATAATTTAAATATATATTTTTGGATTAAATTAATTTTTTTTATTTATGTATATTATTCTCGTATAACAAAGAAAAATATTTTTATTTCAAATAAAGAAATATTTGTAAAGTATTTGTAATAAAATTTAGATTAAATATTACTGAGAGCCACGTGAAATATAAAAGGCATTGTATGCATTTGCATATATCTCATTGGTAACATTCATTTGGGAATAAAGTATATAATTATAGATATTTTACAGATTTTTTAGTCTATTTGTTCAAGATTAAATATAATATAATAGAAAACGTTCTACTAAACTAACAATTCCAGAGAAAATTGTAGGTATATAATAAACATAAACTATTCGTTTGTTGTATATATAAATAACTACTATACTTATTTAATATTTCAATTAATATTCAAGTACAATTGATAATGCATAATTAAAGCATAAATATAAAATATATAATTTTTTATTTTGATTTTTGTGTATTCGAATAAGAAAAGTTTCTGAAATTTTATAGCTTTTTTATATTTAATGTTATAAATGTACATAATAGTAATTTAATTATACATACTTTTTTATTCGATGCAACCATATTTGTTTTTTTTTTAAGATATTTCATATGAACAAGCATTTTAATTTGCAACTCTATATATCATTATATTTACATGTATGTATATTTAAAATTATATTTTCATTCAGAAAGATTAAAAATCTAAATTAAAAATACATTTTTGCTTTATAAATGAAGTAATATAATTACATTTTTTCTGAATTCTGTTGAAACTTGTTACATTAAATGTTAGATATTAGGATTACTCTACATTTACAATTTATTTTCATATCTTTAATTTTATTTATTTATCTTTTTATTATTTTATTTATTTATCTTTAAATTTATCTTTTCGAGCGTGAAATTATAATAAACGGCACATAATAAAATTCATTTAGTTATAAAATATTATTACAGATCTACACTAATACAGCAATGGTATTAAGTAACTGTTATTATATAAATTAACGTAATAAATAACACTCGACAGCAACGTTTATAGATAAGCTCACAATATTCTGATTACAATCAAGATTTATCTTGCTGTAAACTTATAACAAATTATTCTCGTCTGCTATCCGTCAATTATTGAGGTGCGGTCTGAAAAAATAGGATAAAGAAAATCTCTATAATTAATTGTACACTGACACGATTAAAAACTGAACTTTCTTATCGCCTTGAAACAAAAAAAATTGACAAAGCTTTTTGTCAACGCTGTGAAAAACTTTTCGACTAATTAATTTCAAAGGAGCAATGACAAGAGAGGCTGTGACGAGATGTCGACGAAAGAGGTACAGGAGAACGAGACGCGGGAGGGAATAGGCGAAGAATTTTTTATTCAGGGTCGAATAAGCGAGTGACACGAGAGATGTGGATTCTCTCACCTTCTTCGCGTGCGGCCGCCATTTTCGTAATGTTCATCAGGCTCGCGACTCGCAAAACAGGAGCTCCGAAGTTACGCACAACAACTCGACGAAGGTCGACTGCCAACAAAACGATTGAGATGCTCGGCAATCACTGACGACAGGCTCATTTCCCGCTATTTCACTTTTTGCGCAACGTGTTGCGAAAAGAAGTAGCGTGCCACAGCTCACGGCTTTCAATCAATTGAAATTGATCTTTGCATTCCCCGTATATGTTGAAGAATACGAAAGGCTGCTTTTTCTATAAAATAAGACTGTCTTCAATACTTTGGGAATCACATTCCATAAAAGTGATTTATTGCTATGTGATCGATGATTTTTGTCATTGGTTCGATACTTAGATGATGTTTTATTGACTTGCGAGTAAAAGGAATGTTAATAAAAAATTTCAAACAATTCACTAAAACAGAGTATTTATAAAATAGCGATTATCTACGAAAATTATTTTAGTGATTCTTAAATTTATTTCTACGTGTCTTACTACGCGTACTAATAGTCTATATGATTATACATTTATATATCTATTTATGCGAAAAGAAATTATGCCTTTCAGATGAAAATTTTACGTTTGATCATATTTTTTTTTTATAGATGATACGATCGAATTATAGACATTATAAATTTCTTTCTGTGAAAAGCTCAACCTGCAAACAATTTAAATATTACTCATATTACTGTGAATAATAATATACAGAAGTAATAGTTTTAATAAATTGTTTCATCGATACAAAGCTCTCGGAGAATTAATAGACAATACTGTGATAATGTAAAGCCCTTGGATTCAGCACGAGACATTATACGGTTACTTCCAATTCATTAAAAGTAGTTAAAACTATTAAGACCCATCTAGAACATTATATTAGAAGATGTAAAGGATAAATATTTTAATCGCCTGTATGTATATTGGTTATTATATATATATGCACAGGTTATATCTGTAAAATAGAATCGTGATCATGCATGAAAGTCGGGTACTATCCCGCACCTTATGGACTTAATATATCTTTTATGTAAAAATTGCTAACTGTTAATATAATATTCTTTTAAATATGTCTAGTTTGAATTCATTGTCGTTATAAAAGGAGATAGATTCCAATTACATTTTTTCTGCGGTTCGCCATACACTGTCATATTTTTTAATAATCACCGGAACGTAGTCTTATAATTTACCCGTTTTTTAAATACTACCTTTACGTATTTATTTAAAAATGAAGTGTTATCTTATTTCCGAATTCATTATCTTAATATGTGCCTGATTTTATTGAATGGATAAACAATATAAGCCCATACATTGCATGTATCAACGAATCACCATATAGCGTATTGACCCGACACTCCAGCAATTTATACGTGTCACACGTTAAAAAACTAATGAACGGATCAAAAACCTTGTGTATGGATCTCAATTAATACATGTGGTCTAAGCACTTTAAGCGAATTTTGATGCCTTAGTTGTGAGTGCCTGGGGAGGAAAGATAAGACGAGCATTCCCTGTCGACTAATCAAAGATACCACGCGTACTAACTATGGATCTACTCGTACATATAAATAATATATTAATGAGTCTCATAAAATGAAATTGGATACCTTAACTACTTTACTATTTTAATGTACGATTCATTACTTAAGTATATGCAATTTTATTTAAGATTTACTATTTTAGAAAATTTCGTAATCCTTTTCTAATATATCCTAGCGATTATTACACGAATGAATTTGTCGACTGCATCATCGGTGGAAAACGACATTTATTCATAAATTTAGTCCATAATTTTTATCATTTAACACTATATAATTTCTATGAAGAAAAATAAAATAGTGTTATGCAATACTCTTTATTGTAAAATTATGATGAATAACGATTTTTTTAAAAATGCAGTCTAAATTAATTGCGCTCCTTTAATAATCATTAAAGAAAATTGTAAAGACAAAATTATCATAATTCAATGCTACTCACTAAGTAAATTACCTACAAAAGAGGAAGTGCGGCGCTGTGATCTTTACTTTAGTGATGTGTTTGCTTGGTATCGTCATTGCTAGGACAATATTGCAGCCGTGAAATGCAAACAATCGTCGGTGTCGCCTTGAAAATTCATACCGACGATTTTAATCAGTGTTTATTGTTCGAAAACAACATGTAAGCGCTTAATGCTTTGCTCATTGCCGTGCTGCATTTTCGTATGAATAACGATATGTAGGAAATGTTATTTCTGTATAGTGCATTTAACGTACACACAAAAGTGCGATTCACACTTTTCAACAAATATTATGACGAATATTGTTTATGATTTATATGTAATAATACGTAATATCTGAAGGAGATCGATGAAGCTCTCCTTTTAATTTCAATCACGATATTGAATTGCATTATAATCATCTTTATGTTTATAAATTGTATACAAGTACATATTAATTAAAGAAAATTATACTTTATAAAATTTTAGGTATATATGGCTATAAATGGTATATATGTATCATGCGAATTGATAGATCGTTGTAAACATATTCGACTGTCATCTTTTAATAACCGATCCAACCAATTATTAGCAAACTAAATTAGTTTCGCTATTACATTTGTATGATTCAATAATCATCTGATCCAAAAATTTAATTTATGGTAAATGTTCAAATCAATAATTACATAAAAAATAAAAATAATTACGTGGAGGGAAAATATTTGAAAATTTTAAGATAGAAAAATAAAAAAGTAATAAAATAGAAGATATTTTTTCGAAAATATATATGCATAATTGCAGCATGAAAAATGTGTGCAATTAAAGATTAATAGGAAAATACAAATTGTACAAGTGTTAAAATTTACCATTTAATAATATTACAATTCACATTTAAGCTAATTAATCTTAGTTTTTGGATGAATTCAATAAAACTTTACTTTCATATTGTTCAGCATTATCTAAATGAATAAATAAATATGCGTGTTTACGACTTCAAAGTAAACGAATAAACATTTGCGATTATTAATAATACTAAGCCAATAATTCATCTTAAAGATATTCCTACGCGTGTCTCCTTACGGAATGAACAATTCTCTTCCAGTACAAAGTCGTAAACTTTATGAGAATATGTTTAAAATTCTTTTTCAAAAGTGAAACGATAACAGAATATTTTACATTGTAAACTTTAAGTGCACTGTAAATATTCCTATACATGCATAATTTTCTAATACAATTTATAAATTTCTGAAAATCACATAATAAGTATAAAAGACATTGGGTAAAAAGAGATATCCTTTCTTTATTTGTATCGTTTTACGGCCAGGGTGGGATGCTGAATTAACCATTCGTTAAGTGTTTCGAAAGAATCAGCCGCTGGAGGAGCTCGAACGTCCTCGCAAAATCTCCGTTGCCATACTTCAACGGCAACTTGTGACGTAAGGAATAATTACATTGAATTGATCGAACACAACTTATAATTCTGTGATAATTTGCTAGCGCTTTGGAAGGGGCATTAGCTTAAGCCAACTCTTTTAATTCTCAGCTTATAAATTGTAGAAGATAATGAGATGGAATTTGTACCAGCTGCAATTGGCTCTTGATTCTTAATTGAAATTAGGAGTATGGTTTTGTCATGTTTTATCGCAAAATTTTATTTGATAAAGTAATTTTAAAAGGTCGTTTATTTTTGAAGCTTCTAAATATATTTCTTGGATTTTTTTTTTTTTTTTAACATTCTACATAATCGTTCTCGCTTTTTTTTGTTAATATAAGATTTAAACAATGACATTTTGTACTAATTATAAAGATGGAATTATTTGATAATGTTTGTATATCCATTTCCTTGTTTCCAATTCCTTAAACCGAAGGAATAGTATTACAAGTTTGAAAAACATTAAGAGGTTTATTGATTTACATAAAAAGAATGTCCACTATTATATATTTTGCTTTATTTATAAATTTGTTTTCTTTACTTAAGTAATGAAATTCTTAAAGTTAATAATATTCATATAGTTGGTTAAAAAACAACTCGACCAGTTATATTTCATATATTCTATATATAGATAAACAAATTTAGATGTTTGATTAGAATCTTCACAAAACAAAATAAATATTAGTTGAAAACAGATAATTAAAGTAAAACCTTCCATTTAAGTAATATTCCTATTCTTCTTTTATTACACGGCGTGCGTGTCTTTTTATAAAGATAATTTTTATACTAATAATGCTTATTTTACTCCAAAACATAGTAAATAATAAAATAATTGAAATAATATTTTTAGCGTACTAACAGACGTTATGGAATTCATTAAAAATTTATTATTATTTTTCGAAAAATAAATTTTATAATACAATGTCTATGTAAATTTTATAATATAATAATATATAATATAATTTTATAATATAAACTTTATAATATAGTGAATAAAATCAATCCATTATAATGCATGATATTAAAATGGCTTCGAACGAAGCTTTAGAATATAGAAAATAGAATCCTCGCGTAGATCCGTCGACATTAATGAAATTAACTATAACATTTATTGTGAAAAAAGACCGAACCAATAACCCATACAATTTAATCAAATTCACAATCCAGTGTTTATTTTTAATAAGTCGATTTAATAAATCAATACAATTCTCTAGAGTGTACAACTTCTTACGGGAAGTAAATATAGTCGTGAGTCGCAAAAGGGACATGCATTTCACCTTGGTACCGCAAAAAGGTCTATATTGGAAGTATTAGTGCTCGTGATGTGCCACATGCTACACTTGTGGCCAATATTTGTTCACAATGTCGATGCAAGAAAGCCACAATATCCGCCGCTTGGCGTCATTGCGCTTTATGTTCCATTGACATGGGATACGATTTTCCCCCAAAGTTTCAATTTCACTAACTGTCGAAAGCTTTTCTTTTACGATCTTATAATTTCTTTATCTACATAATACTTGTTGGATCTACGCCCATTTGATTTATTAAGGTATGGACTCTTCAGACGTACGTATATAGATTTTTAACATAATTTATTATATAAATTTATTAATGCAAATAATTTTTTTAATTATATTTTATTTATCTTAAAATATTTTAAGAATATTTTCAACTGGCATAAATAAATATTTTTCGATTAGAATAGCGGCTAAATTTTTTCATATGTTTTCTTTCTTTAAATGTTTAGATGAAAGCTTTAAAGAAAACTTTAAATGATTTGTTTTCGTACGGCTATTGTTGGATCAAATTTATTTAATAGCTTTTTTTACATTCTACGTGCATAATACTTTAATATGTAAATTATTTTTAATTGTCATGAGGGAAGGTAAAAACATTTAGCATCGTTAGCCATACGAAAGTATTAACAATATTAAACAATTATATGTACATTTTCATTTAGAACCATTTTATATTTATATCGACAAAAAATTAAATAATTAAAAAATTTTAACGACAATTCAAAACAGACATTAAACTAATATGCCAATAATCACGTACCTTCAGATAATCTTCCTGAGATATTCAATTATTACAATTTCTAATTTATTTCCAATTAATTAACTGGAAAAAAGATGCTATTCGTTAAAGTTAAATTTTATTCAGTAAATTAATACACCGCATTATAATTCTGATTAGTGACAGTACAAAACACGATAGGCAAATATTAAAAACAATATTGAATAATACTTAAACAAATATTTGTACTTTGCAAATATTAAGTATAAATGCACATTTTCAAAATTTTACCTATACGTTTTATATTTATATAGCAAACACTCTCGAGTTAATTTTATATCCAATGCTATTTGCAAGGTTTATTTTATTGTACTTGCATATATATTCTGTTTGGTTTTCTTTTAGGTATATCAAAAATCAATGTTAAACAAATTATAACGAGGATTATTAAATAATCATATTTGAATTTGGTGACCTTGCATTTCTGGTGATTGATTTATATTTACAAATATATAAATAATAATTAAAAATTGTATTCAAATTGCGAATACAAATGTATTCTGTACATACGCATATTCAGTATTAGTGCATATAAAACACATCTTTAGTACTAATTTTAATAATTAAGTAAATACACAATATACGTTAATTAATTGCAAAATGTGTTTAATTATGTTTAACTGTATATATTCTATCATAGAAAAATATAATATTAAAATCGTTGAAATAGTAGAAAAAATAGCGTAATAATTAAATCATCTTTAATAATTATTAATACTTTAAATAAAATTTTTTTTTACTATTTTCAAACAACTTATTTTATTATTCGTTTAATAACAATTCATAACTATAGATCTTATTAATTGATCAAATTAATAATTCTCTAGTAAAAAGAATAGCAAACGGGTATTTTTGTACTAACTAAAATAGCAGTGCTTAAGTGAATCAAATTCTCACAAATGATAAGTTCTATATTAAGATATAATATAATTATATTATTCTATTTAATTATATTAACTTATTAATAATTAATATACTATAATAATATAATAATACTATATTAATTGTAAAGTGTAACAAAAGTCTGATGAGACATTGATAAAAAAACTGCAATGTCTGAAAAAAATCTCAGGAGAATATTTGAGACCCATGCCATCGTTGGAGAAAAATGGAAGGAAGGTATAAGTCATGGCGTTTGTGGTTCTGCGAAGTGGTAAACTAGAATAACATTTAAGAAGAAAGAGTATAATTTCAAATATATATATATTTATTAAACAAAAAATCCGGTTGTAAATAATATTTAATTATCCTGTAATTTGTATTTTTCACAATCAAAACGAAACATACCATTAAAATGGGAATGACGTGCGTCATTTGATTAAAGAAAGTTTATTAATATTCTGGGTTAAAATGCATGTTATTGATTAGATTACTGACATTGAATTTTCGAAGGATGAACAGTTTTTAGAACACGTTATGTGCTTAATTTTAGCTGTGAAGGAAAAGCAGGCATTAAAAGCGATAAGTTTGTTTATTCGACGTTTCCGTAATCTAGCAAGTAATTTGAATTATTTAGATAAATGAACACAATTTTAGACAGCAGAGATTTGGGTCTTGACTATCAATTTTTTTCCTTTTGATATTCTTTCTTTCACCATACGTAATAACTTTAATCGTCATTTTTAAGTTGTTAGGATTATCGCTTGTTTTATATATTTCAAGATCAAATGAATAGCTCATAATTTAAATTTTAATATAAGTCAACATCTAATATAATCGGTTTCATCAGTGTAAAGCTATCATATTTTTATAAATAAGGTTAGTAAACTGCCCAACAGATGGCGCAAATAAATCAAAACCGAAGAAGATTATATCTAGTCTAGAATATATTCTATTTCTCTATCATATAAATAAAATAATTTTATGAAAATAGACTGTCAATTAATATGCATTCTTTATAAATTACATAAATATATTATTATTAACTGGTAGAGCTAATCAGAATTTATTTCAGATATAAATAGACATCTATAATATAATTAATCTCATTTTATTCGCATCGCACAGAAAATCTTCTAGCATGAATATAAATATGTCGATTAAAAAATTTGCATTTATTTCCTTTTTAGAAACAAAATTGCAAGTCATAAGATTTCCGAAGTATGGTTAATTCGCAGGTCCGTCGATACGATTTGGATAAAGTATCAAGTGTTGAAAATGATTCTGAAAACAGAGACCACGAAATAAATTAATAAATCCTCGGGAATTAAAATAATGATGAATGGCAATTGATTAGGATTAGCAATGAGCGTTAATAAAAGGCGATGTATTTTTTGTGAATTATGTCACCAGACAATATTCTTAGTATTATCTATCCTTACTGTTGTCAATTTAATATAATCCGAATGTTCCTTAAAAATTACAGTTTACAAATATTTCATCGCTTTAAATATAATAACACTTGTTTGTTATAACTTTATTTTAATGAAAACAACTGGTCTGCTACACTTTTCATTAAAGTATCTACTGTGAGCAAGTTTTTAATAATTGAAACAATAATATTGAAGGGAAATAAACAAAAATTGATTTTATAATCAAGAAAGATGAAAGACAGAATGCTTTATTAAAACGGCAAAAACTGATAAAATTTTCAAATATTGCCAGCTTTTGTTGTGTTATTCAAAATTAAAAGCACTTGTAATACGTTCTGATAAATATTATTACTTTAAAGGTCACGTAAACAAAGAATTTTTTATTACAAATGTAAACGGTACATCTAAACTATTTTTTATAATTAATATATTTTTTTTTATAAATGTATTGATTTATTATTTAATTATTTTATGCATATTTTTACAAATTGCATAAGGGACAATAATTACTTAACTATTATTATTTAACATATCTTAATCAGGATAATATGATTGCCCTATTGGTAATGATTGTTGTATAAAAACTTATTATCTTAAAATTATATATTTTATATATTTATGATTTATTCAAGTTCTTTCGTTTCTTTCTTTCCTTTTTTTTTGTCTCTTGTCGAGTTTATCGTACAAAATTCAAATATTACAAATATTCGTATAAAAATATGTATGCTTTGTTAAATGCGTATAGCACAGTGATAAATCTATTTGTTCAATTTATTGTATTTTTTTATTATTTATAACTAAGCATGGTAATTCACAATAGCTAATATAATCAATGTTTTTATTTAATTTTGATTATTTATATTTAAAATTTTAATAATATTATTATAATCGAAACATGTTTTTTTTCTGTATTATGAATTTAATTTACTATTTAATTAAGCGATTAAAAAATTATATATTTAATAACATTATATATATATATAATAATAATAATAATAATAATAATAATAATAAATAGGACAAAATATAGCATGAACATATACTTCTAAAGATTAGAAGATTATTATATTATAATTTTCGACATGTTATTTAAAACTATTCCCATAATCTCGTCAACGGACTTTTATTACAAAGAAAAAAAAATGTATTACCGTACTTCTCGGAAGGATACTTTGTCACTAAATCTCATTTTTCTCGTTTCTATACTTCGTCCATTGAAGTAAAGCTATCATAATATATATTAGCTGGCAGCCTTGACCTTGACTGAAATTCTGATAAGACGAAAGTGCTATATCAGCAACGTACTACTCGTACTGTAGAGAAAGCATTATGCTTGCAAAGAACCGATAACCGATGGCTGTTTACGAGGTACATGTAGGTTAAATTAATTCTTTATGATACGATTAATAATTTAAATATTGTTGCAATGTATCATAGTTAGAAATATAATTATTTACTGTTTAATAAGGCAGGTAATAAGATATTTAATGGAGCTTTCTGTATAAATAAATGCAAGCATTTAATAAGAGCATTTGATATTTGTTTATAAGCTTTTTTTTAATGCATAATACAATATGCTTATTTTTCACGAAGAAATGAGTTTATGATTTTTTTAATTTTATTGACATATTTGTTTAATCAGTGCAGGAAATACAGTGCATAAAATTTGTCATGTATTAACCTAAGCGTATCCAGTATATATTATTTATAAAATTAAATTGAATATTTGTAAAATAGAAGTTATATAATCGGTGTATTTTTAAAATAAAATATACGGAAATTTTTGTAATTAACTTGTCACGGACAGTAACGAAAGCATAAGATGAAATCCTACACTTTTCATTCGTGAAAAAGCAAATAAATTACTCGTCATTTTACCATCTTGTATCATCCATCTATATATTATTGTATTAACAATAACGATACAATTATGTCAAGGTAAATAAGATGAAACAAATATCATTATTTGTAATATAAACGTATCGTATTCAAATGACAACATCTACGACACAATAAGAGAATAAAAAGTTATTAGAAGAATCGTAAACTTGTAAAGAGAAGAATGCATTTGGTTAACCGTCTTTTGTAGTATCGCGAGTGAAAGTATTTTCACGTACATGAAGTAGTGCTCATCCTTGACAATGTTAAAACGATCAAACACGATTGCGCGCTGTACGCCTAAATACGTAACAAAATAAGTCGGTACGGAGCCCGGGGCGACATCATCGCGTTGGTACATAATTCACGTGATACAAGCGTAAAAAGCAAACTTGTCGTCGTCGTCAACTTTGTTGTTGATGGCAACGGTGGCGGTGACGGCGACGGTGCTGGTGGCGGCGGCGGCGGCGGTGGCGGCGGTGGCGGCGCTTGCATCGGTGACCATGAGCGCGGTCACGCCGCGACGCAAGCGCATCACGTGGTGCTGGCTGATGACCCTGAACTTGACTCTTCGCGATGGCTGCAACGTCGACGACGCACGATGCCGGGTTTTTCTCAACTGCAATTCTCTTTCTCTCTCCGTCTCGTTCTCCTATTCCCTTCCTCTTGCACTCGTTGGCTACGTAATGCATGTAGCAAAACGCTTGTGGATCGGTGACTTATTTTTGACGCGTTAGCACATAAATTTTCCGTTAGGGATTTTGTCGGTTCGATTTTAAGCGTTAAGTCGTATTAGACTTCGAGTCGTTGTTGATGCAACGTACATTTCTTACGTAATTCCCGTTATCATTTTATTATCTTGTGATATATATTATGAATATAATTTTTCATATGAAAAAGATTATTTTTCATATATGCGTATAAAAATATATTAGATTAATCAAAACTTATGCTTCCTATGTGGTTTGAGCTATTTTTCTAATTGCTCATAAAAAAATATTTATGGAATTTGTTTACTGAAGGTATTAATTCCGTTAGATGAAATGTACGATACTTGACGTGCTATCGAAAGAATATTTTAATTGTCATCAACCTATTGCGTTTAATTATAATAAATGCCAGAATCTAATAATAAACTCTTTTTAAAGTAAGAATTATGAATATAGAATACACTTGAGCATGAAAAGATTATGTGTGCTTATACAGTTTGTTTACCTTTATAATTTTCAATGAGAAATTAGAAGGTCACGGAAACTAATATTCTAGAAATTAGTTTTAATGTCCAGTAGAGATAAAGACGAAGTTGGATTTCCTGTTTACGTAGAATAAAGAGCTATTCGACGCTAAAAAATATAAATTTTTTGAAACCATCAAATTATGTGATATCTATATTAGGTTAGCATTGCATTAATTTGATTTTAATATAAATTAAATCGATAAATGGAGTTTTTTTGTGTTTCCGTATTATGATCATATTTCATATTTTATATTTTATATATAGAATCGTGCTTTTAAAGTACATATAAATCCGTTGTAAAGTTTTACTCTTTAATATTTATCTAAATTTCTTTTCCCTTTTTTTTATTATTAATTTATTGTTAAGTTTGTTTTATACTGATAATTATATCCCAATGCATTTACTGAATACATACACATGTCCAGTTAAGTATATTATATAAATAGCAACATGTAGTATATACATATCGTTATTATTAGTTTTAAATTCTTGGAATTGCTGTACAATTACTCCAAAACTTTAATAATAGTACTTTATGTAAGTAGTTTAAGTATACTTCTAAAGTATGTGCTTTCGTCAGAAACGAATTACTTCTTCTTTCGATTAATATTTTTATCCGTCTCTTTTCAATAATTTATATATTTATTTTTATGTTGGCATTATAAATTCAATGCAAGTAGAAAGAACTTTTTTGATTTTCAAAATCAAGCTCCATATGAAGATAATTTGTATTATTTTTAAACTTTACAAATTTATTTAGAAATATTAGAAATGTATTATGCAAAATATTCCATACAGGGTATAAAATAATATTAAATTGAGCAAAAATTTATGGCATTAAGTATACAAATTTTAAACTTCTTTTTGCTTTTGTTTTACATAATGTAAAAAAAATGAAACTATAAATTAGTAATAAGAAAAGCTAATAATAAACAAGTGTGTAAACAAGTAAGGATGGAAGCATTATAGTAGATATTAATCAACTTCTATTAAATTCAATGAGTTTCAGAATTGTAATAATAACGTATTTCGATAATTATCATTTGAATCGATACATTTGGAAATAGTAGTTAAAAGTATATTTTATCGTGTATTTATTAAAAAAAACATTTACACATGAAATTTTTACAAAAATTTTAAGAGTTAGTTAAACAACGTGAAAGATTCAAATTTATTACTTTTTTCTTTATATTATTTTACATTTACACGTAACAATAACTAAAAATAAAGTACACGCCATAATAAGTGTAAAAAATTTTATATAAAGAAAATATTTCAATATTTTTTAGGATTACAATACATTACTTTGAGAATATATCGATAGAGTTTAGTATATATTAAGAGCATTGATATATATATATTAACAAATAAATAAAATTTATAATTAGTAAAATAATTTATTATTTTTACCAATTATATTAATATTTTATTATATTAATATTATGTTAAATATTGTATTAATATTCTTGAATATATATTAATTACAGCTACTCTATCAGATTACATGACAAGTATAAATAATGCTCTCACCTAATGTAATATATATATAAAAATCTAAAAATTACTAATACAATTTTTTACAAAATGTTTAATCGAGAGCCAATATTTTGTGATGTTACACTATATTTTTTTTATCTATTACTAATTCAATAATGCAAGTGTATTATATTAGTTTATGCATTTTTCGAAAAAAAAATGTATACATATATAAAATGTGGAAGGAAAATAAATCTCGAATTGCATTGAAATTTAAATTATCTGTACATACGAGAAATTAGCAATTTAAGAACGAGCATGGGTACGATCCTGAATTATAATTACCACAAGTACAGGATAAATAAGCGAACTACCGTTTCAACGGTAACTTGTCATTGAATCCTCCGGTCACTTAATCGTCATACAGCTCGGTCTCTTTGTGTCTGCAGCTCTCCTTATGCATCATTCTTTTCTCATTTAGCTTGGACGGCCGGCAGGAAGAATGTCGAACCCGCGTGTTTCCTCGACAAGGTCACGAATGCGACACTTCTCAATGCCTCATGAGCCGATCAATCCTCGATGATATCTCGTGGTCTATTTAACCACACGTTTATTCGCCCCTCGCCGATATTTTGCTTATCGCTCTGTTGTCTCATTAGACTGGCAAAATCAGTTGAGATTGACTCCCCCTCCCGCTCCTCCGACTACTTCATCGGCCACCTCATCCCTGCTTCCTCCGGCTGTCCTGCTCAACCGTTTATTTAGCTTTTAGACACGTTTCGAAGAACCGGTAGATTATCCGAACTCTCTATGGATACGTTTTTATGGAGCGTCACGTTCAGTGCCCAATGAAATAATAAGATAAACAATGAGTCAATCGAATATTAGTCGATGTATTATAAAAACATATGAGTAGTAAGGGTACGTCATTACTCCGATGGAGTTTTGAGATGCGATTTCTCATTTTTATTCTGTTTGTTACTAACAGATCTACTACATTTGTTTAAACATTTTTCTTTATAGATTGGCCTATCTTATGAAAAACGTTGAACGGTACCAAATTCTAACAGATTTTTTGTTCTTTCGAATTCTTATGCAACTATTATAATAAAATATTAATACGCAGAGCAATGTCTACCACTTTTTAAATTTATAGCTCATCATTGTGTATCAAAAGATATCTCGGATTATTAATTAAAGGTGTTGTTTTGATAATTGCGTAGATAAAAGTAAATGATTATTAAATAATTATTAGAATTAAATATTAAAACGAGAATACTTATCTATTTAATAAATTAAAATTATAAAACGATGTATAAATCTTATAAATGCATAATTGTCGTTTCTATAAAATTGAAACACAAAGTTAATTTTTTTTTAACCACATATAAATGTATAATGTCAAGATAAAAATAATCGTGTCAATATATAATGAACAACAGTTGTACTTATAATAATTTATTTAAAAGATTTCATAAGTTTTAGGAAAAATAAACTTCTAATTTATCAATTGATGTTAATGGATTTACCAATTTGATATATTGAACATTATACATTTAAACGAAAATTAAAGAAAATTATATCAGTTTATAGAGAAGCATTAGATTATAAAAATATCTTTCTATGAAATGTAAATTTTTATAAATTTTTCATATGAATTATTAAATATAAATGTTAGAAATTTTATTTATATTAAGATTATAAAGCAACATTTTGCTTACTTATTACATTCATGCCCTTATTCGAAAATTATTATTTTTTAAATAAAGAACAGGCATGTAAAAAATATTGAAATGAAAACATTTAGATGGGTAATTTAATTCGATGTCTTTCACTCTCAAGAAAAGAATAGATAGAAGGACGTTTAGTTTTCAGAAACGAAGCGTATTAACAGACTAGTTGTTTTTTCCTCCGTTCTTCGGCACGTTTCTCCTTTCGCTCGTTCTTTTTCTGACAAAAGAACAAAAAAAAACACAGGCGACTCTTGTGTCCCTGGCGGGATCTAGGAAGAATTTGCGCGGCAACGGCTACGGCTAAAAATGTAAGGATGAGAAACTCCGAAAAACATAAAGAAGGATATGATGATCGTTCGGTCGCTTTAGTCGCGTGATCCTTCGAGTATGCGCAAATGTTCTATCCTTGAGGCACGAAGAGCTGCAAATTAGATGCGGGACTTTATGTCTCTCGAGTAGGTAAATCTGTAAAAATGAGATTGAGAGATAAAGTCGGTAAATCGACGAATTTTAGTCGCTGCCAGAAGGAGATAAGCGATTCACGAGCACGTGTATAGGAGAGTCCGTTTTGGGACTTCATCTACAAGATGACAAATTGTTGGAGCTCTATTCTCAGACAGGATACTTTCATCAAATTTGAATCTCTCGGCATCGGGTCTTTGAAGCAACCGTAATATCATCAACTTAGACAAAAATTGAAATGGACTTTTTTGTCAATCTATATGAAAATTCGTCTTCGAAGGTTGCTACTGTGTGTTATTCGACTTAATGCTAAAACCGAACGTATGAGCCTCAATTAATCACTTTCTTTGCCATTAAACAAAGGCATATCTTTCAGCCAATATTTTAACGTATCAATGTAGCAGTCAGCTTTTCATTATAAATTTCACTAGATTTTCAAACATAGATTTAATGTATATATACGTAAATAATGTTGCATGTTTTATAAAAAAAAAAAAAAAAAGGAATCGTAGATAATTAAAATATTTTCAAGAATATCAAAATATTATTATTTTTTTCGATCAGAACATAGATAGTAAATATACATAATAAAACAGGGCTATAATACATTCATTATATCTACTTTTTTATTTGATAATTTTTATGAAGTAAATTCATAATATTACATTTTTTTACGATATTTAAAATTTATCCTTTATATTTATATTTATTTTAAAAAATTATATATAAAATACTAGGATTCTAAATAATGTACGAAAAAATATTTAGAATATTATAAGTGAGTTTAAAATTGTTAATATAATTTTTACTTTTTATAATATTTTAATAAATCTCATCCATTTTAAGTCTAAAACGAAAACAATATTACAATTCCAATTACATGATTGAACGAATTCATTACTTAAAATAAGGTTTTATTCAATTTCATTTTTAATTATTTTCATTTTCATTTTATTTAGAATTATTATTATTTGTCAATCGAATTAAAAATTAATATTTATTAAATTATATTTATTATATAAAATAATATTTATTATAATAATTTATTTACAAATATAGTATTTCTTGAATTCAAAATAATGTAAATATTAAACGTTTACTACTCGTCATAGTTTAGCATTATGTCTGGTTTATACAGGCACTGCCATAAATCTCGTTATTTATGTCTAAACATTGATAGGAGCTTTTTGGAAATCTTTTAAAAAGTTTGCGTATACAAGCTTTGAGATGAAGGTAAGCGAATTTGCCGAGATTTGTCGAAAAAAAAAATGGAATATTGGTGAAAAAGATGGGGTCACTTGGAAAAACAGATATCCAACCTTAACCTTCTGTTTTCTTCAAAGCTTGAACTACTTATTGATTTTCTGCTCTAGACACGACAAAGCAATTACAAAGTTTGATATGTTAAGGTTGTTCGAATATTGTGCAATCGATTGTACTGATTCTGAAAACAAAGGCAAAATCCTCCCTTGAAAGCTTTATGGTATTGAAATTCTATTTAATATCATTCCGTTCTATTAAAGTATTTAATTATTTCTTTAACATGTTTCATCGTATTAGCCTTCAGCTCTAAATTTTGACTATTTATTTGTACTAATTTAGATAACTTCGCTTTAATAAATGTTAATTCTTAAATAATAAATTAATGTATATGTAAATATACATTTAAAATATAAAAATATCGTAGATCAACATTATATTAGAAAAACGAATAAAATACGTAAGGAAAATGGAAAATCATTAGCATTTTTATGGAAATTGGTCGAAAGAATATAAACAGTTGTTCATTTATTTCTGTATAATTACCAAAGATAATATATGAAATACTTCAAACGATTTAAATAATACAAAGATACTTTTTTTATTGTCTTACCATTCTTATTATTATAAATATATTCCTGGATATGTATTTAGATATATATAATCATAGATTATTTTATAAAATAATTTTAACAAAATATTGAGTTTAACAAAATATACGTTCAACTAACAAATATAAAAACCAAGATTTCCTATTGGTAATTCATCATATCGAGTTTCATATCGAGTTATGTATCCACGTCATCATTTTATGTTTTATGTTTAATAATATAGATATATTTTGCCGAATTTTTTAGCTTAATTTGACATTTGCCTTTTTCAATTTTCGTAATCACTTACTCAATAGACTAGGCTAAGTTTTTTATGGACTCGTATATCTTTATTTAATTAACTGGAAAAATATTTAGTACCCCGACGCGTCCAGTGGAAGCATTATTTCAACATAATACACGTATTCTTGGCGTATCTATATTATCTTTTGGTTTATTTTGCAAATAAAATAATGGCAACAGTTTTTCCATGCGTTTTCTATTTCAAAAGCACGACAGTATCAATTTATGAAATATTTTGTACAGGCTTTAGAGTATTGTTTTACTTTTAATGTTCTTATTACCTTCGCTTAAAATCTTCCGTTTCAAAAATAATTTTATTTCCAGTGGCTAATATCGATTGAATATTCGGGAAGCACAAAAATCATAGAAACATTATATATACAAACATTTTATTAAGCTTTTTAGTATCTGTATATTATTATTAATATTTATTATTAATTATTAAAAGAAAACATTAATTTTGCCAAGAATTTATTAATATGCAAAAAGTGAGTTAATGGAGGAATAAAACTAATATTAGCAAAAAGCATGGAAGAAGTTAATGTTGAAACAAAGGGTCTCTGCTGAATTATACCGAAGACGAAAAAATCGATAACAGCAGATGGAGAAACTATTAAGAAAGAAAAGCAGATGCTGCTAGATTTGCACAGATTTTCTTTTTTATTTTGATGATTCTTGGCAGACTAAGAAGTATACTTTAAGTATGAAATAAAGATGACCTGATCTAAGAAACATATTTTGTATTTAATATGATAATAAACTAAATCCTTTGAAATTTTATTCAGTATACTAAGTATATATATATTTATATATATGTGTGGGCATACATACACAAAATAATAAAAAATAAAAATGAAAATAAATACGTTTTAATGTCAAAAATACCGGCTACTTTTTGATATATTTTTTAATTTACTTAAATTCATATTATATGAACATTATAATTAAAACATTATTTTCTTTAAACAATGATTTTATCAAGATGATAATTATATTTAATAAAATAGATAAAAATAATTTATGAAATGTCTATGCTAATTATTTATATAAAATTCATGAAAATGATTTTTAAGTTAATACTATCGATAATGACATCGAAGAAAGTAATATAAAGGACAAAAAAAATGAGAAAGCTAGGTTTATTACCGATTTTATTGAATTTTTCAGGTCAATATTCAAAGTGAATTTTCAAAAAGTTTATCATCCTTCATATAGTATGTAAAGAAATAAATAAAATTGTCATTTTAAATAAATTACAATTCAACCTTGTCTAATATTTCTACTAATATAGCAATATTATAAAAGTTTGCATAAATCAATAAAATTGAATAAAAGAAATGTAACTATCGGGTAATGATAGTATAACAGATTAATGTTGTGAAGTTATCATCATCTTAGATATAAATGATTTAATAGATAATAGAATTGCTACATTATATATCATCTAATGAAAAATACTAAGAATCAAGGATATATCATATTGAATTTGTAAATTAATATGCGAATCGGCTTACGAAATCAATTTTAAATGTTGTCATTAAATATAAATTATCATATTGTTAAGCATCAGTGGTAAAGTTGTGATTTTTTGAGAAAATAATAAGAAAACAAAATAAAAATTCTACAGTTCTTGATTTAAATTAGCATAATCAAATTTAGCTTTTATTAAATCTTTGAACATTCATAACATTAAAATATTTTATTTCATAATTTAAAATTATGAATTAATTATAAATATATGATCATAAAGAATGCAGTTATTTATAAAAATATTTAAAGTAATTATTTTGTTTTTTTAAGGAAAAGACAAAAGTACTATTTTTATCTTATTTTGATAATTCGTTGTATTAAGATAGTTTGAAAATAAAATATTTCTAAGTTGAAAGCATTAATTAATGTTAATTAAAATTTTCTATAAAAATCTAGATTATTAAAATATTCTTTCAATTTGAATAAGAGTTTAAAATTATCGTACAAATCAATGTTTCAAAAGTAATTACAAAAACAAAAAAAAATTACTTTGTTAAATACAAACGAGTATAATTTTTGTAGTAAACGTTAATCTATAAATTGAATGATATATAAATATATATATATATATATATATATATATGAGAGAATATTACAAAATTTATATTGCTTGATAAATAAATATTCAGTAACATAAATTTATGTAAGTATTTGAAAAGTCGGTACATGGTAAACATTTTAATGATTTTTTAAATTTATAATATGGTAATATGTGTATTTTATTAAAAAAATATATTTAAAATATAGTTCATCAATGGATGTATTAAAAAAATTTCTAAGCAATATATACGTGTATAGAGTAATTTAAATTGTAGATAAATTTATTATAATAAACTTCAACTCCTATGAATTTATTAATTTATATATTTTGTTTATTAAATTATCCTGTTATTTCGAAGCTCGTCTTCACCTACGTTTCTTCATATATGCACTCATATAATAATGCTTCATAAATTTTTGTCTTTATTGTTAAATAAAATCGTTTTGTAATAACGATAATTATTTCTTCTCATTTAATAAAAGGTTATTACAAGAGTTCAAAATTAATAAAAAAATTATATAAACCCTTGACAATAATTGTCTGATATTTTAATTTACTTTAATTATATTTCAATTATAAATCAATATATTACTAAATATATATCCCATAAAATAAAATTAAATAATAATATTTTGAAGCTTGCAGTTTTTATTAAAATAATCGATGAATATATAATTTAAATGTGTAAAATTATTTGTAAATTAGATATAAAATAAATTTAGTTTTCTTTCATAAATATTCAAAGATTTGTATTAAAAGAGGAGGGCTATTCGTCAACTTTTTATTCTTTAAATCTTGTCGTTTATAATTTATATCACACAAATGATGAATAAAATAATAATAAAAGATATCTATTATTAATCTTATACTGAGGACAGTAAGTGATTTTTGTGACTTTTCCATACTATCGAATTTTACTGAAAGAGCTTTCCCACCGATAATATGACTATCGGAAGACGTATATAAGCGTGTCGTTTACGACTATTTCGTCACGACCTTGGCCTCATATACGAGAAAAGATTCAACCCTCGTAAAGGGCGAGGGGTAAATTGCGAGTACACGCGCCATAACGTGAAAGAGACACACGCAGACTACAGTAGAGTTACGAACCTTTTTTAGGGAGAATACATGGAGACAATTTTCTATTTTGCGAGCAACTTTGACTCGTATATCCTATAGATGTATTTTTATTTTCAGTATATGGCCATTAGTAAATATGTATGAAAGGCAAAGAGGCATAAAGGAAAGCATACGAGATGCTGGCCGATATAATTTTTTGACGATTAAGATTTTTTGGTTCGTTACATTGAGCTTTGACACAGATCAAGATTAAAATGACATTTATTAAGTATGAAAAATCTTTTGTTATCTGTGTCCTTGAATCTATTTTATTCGTAACTCGGTCCATTGTCACATAATATATCGAGTTTATAAAAAGTATGACTTCTTTTACTTAACATACAAATATATTATTAGTATATATAGAAATAGATTAGTAATCCGAGAAGAATGTATTTTGCAACAATACCTAACTGCAATAAGGAACCGAAGATACATTCCCGGTTTTAGAAATACAAATAAACAATATTTTATCAAGATTTATAATAGTTGTTTATAGATAATTATATTTATTAGAAAAAGATAAGTAGTTTTTTAAAATTAATTGCAAATTATTATAATAAATGTGTAAAAATTTAAATATTTGCAACTGTAATTTTATGTCCCAATGTGATATTTATAATAACATATTACTTATTATATAATATATATATAATTTTAATATTAAAAATTTTGCATATAATATATTTTAAACATATTCTTTTTAATAAAAAATAGAGCCAAATATATGTTATAAATTTATTAGCAAAAGAAAGTGAATATGTTTTAAAAATAATATTCATTATGATTTAGATGTCAGAACATATTGATAAAATTACTGTAATTATTTGATTTTATATTTCATCATTTAATTTTAAATCTACGTTTGAACCACTATAAGTTTTTAATTAATGTAGACGCGTTCATCTATTTGTAAAAAATATCTTATAGATATAGCTAGAACAAAAAGGATTGAATTTGGCTTTGTTTGATAGAATAATCGTGAATCCACAATGCAATTGAATCCCCATTCACAGCGTAATGTATGAGTCAGTGTAGGGCGAAAGGAAAAGCAACTAAGTCCTCACCCTTGACTGGAAGTGATCTTGACCTAAGTATGTTCCGCAAACGTAGACTCCCTTTCAAGAAACTTGCAACTTCACTCTCTCGTTATATATATCAGCATATTGATTCACCCCAAGTAAGACTATACCAAGCGTTTATAAATTAAACTTAAACTGTGTAAGTACTAATGAGAAAATGTTCAACAAACGAGGCGAAAGTTATCTTCATTTTCCGCGTGCTCATTTTGAAAAATTAATAAAATTTGAAAACGAGCTGCTTAAGGGACGCCTTTAAAGAAGACAGACAAATCCTTTAACGTTATTTAACATTTACGTGCGTTCTTCTTTGCTAAGCGTCTGACTGCCGCCTTACCTTTACTACTGCGATGACGCAGAAAAGAAAAGTGACTGGGTACTTCTCACATTTGAGAAAATGAAAAAAAAGTGGCAACAATATGTTCCATTATCTCTTATACCTTTTACTAGCGAAGTTTCCTGTTTTTGTCATTATCACCCAGTTAATTTGACCCTTCATGCTTATTACATTTTATTTTCCAATAATGGTAACCGTTAATAATAAATAATACTTTTTCCCTACTATTTCCTATTATTGTCGAAATAATTTAACTACTATTATTGTATGTTTTTTCTATTCGTTATTAAGTAAAGAAAATTATTTTCATAATAACAATATATTCCAATGGTATAATTTTTCAAATAAGCTTATTATGTATGCTCATTCAATTTAAGCAGTTTGATTATTTCAATAATTAAAATTTTAAATTCAAAAATTAAACAATTTAATTATTGTTAAGAAAAAAATGTTATTCTTTGTGATGGCGAAGTGCATTTATAAACAGATACATATTGTAGACGGCAATATTACAATATTACAGTAATCAATGCATGTAAGTGAAATAACGAATCCTTGAACTTTAGTAGTTAATTGTATATAATACATTGTTATTTAATATAAAAAATATTGAATAACCATTATTATATTATTTATAACTATTTTTGGAATATAAAAGTCATTTAATTTATATTATGATGTATAAATATGCTCACATACAAGTAGTTTATTATCAACGATAATTTAAACGAATGATAAATTACTTTGAAGTCCAATAGGTAATATATATATTTTTTTTTACTAATAAATTTATATTCGAAAAATAATTTATATCTACTTAGATATTTAATAATGTGGAATACATATTTGAATGTACAAATATGATTCCACATGTTCAGTATATACAGTTGAGGAATCACTTGAATCTTCGATATAATCATTAAAGTTTATCGAAAAAAGTTTCATATTGAAAAAAGTCATTAAGCTATTAGAAAGTACATTATTTAAAGTATTTTACAAAAAGTCTATACAAGAATCAATTTTCGAAAATCTATTATTTTTAAATACGTTATTATAATAATTATTTTTTCATAATAAAAGAAATAAAAAATTTTTATATAATAAAGAATTGTTTTTAAATCTTACATTTCCTTTTCAACAATTCAAAGAGAATTTAAATAATAACACTTTTTATTTTGATTTTGTTATGAATTATTCGAATTTATGGTTACATTTTATCGGATTTGCAAAATTAGATTACGTTCTTCCCTTCGTAATTTTCAGATGACGATTTCCATATTTACTTAGAAGTAAAATCTTGATGGCCTAAGACCACCCAAAGAGCTCATAATGACCTTGCCTTCGTAACCCAAGAGTAACGATGATCGAAATGAGAAAAGGGGCGCTGCGTGAAAGCACCGTACTAGGAAGTGGAAAAAATGAAAGAGT
>NW_011948427.1:3395961-3415018 GCF_000503995.2 Ceratosolen solmsi marchali | reverse complement strand
ATATATATATATATATATATATATATATATATATATATATATATATATATATAGAGAGAGAGAGAGAGAGAGAGAGAGAGTGATTTGGAAAGGGAGAAAGAAGCTCGGCGTAGAGGAAAGAATAAAGAAAAAAATGAGCGTCTGTTATACGATTTTCGGAAGAAAAGTATCATGAACGCGAATGCTTTATATGAGAGACAGACGAAGGCCACTGGTAGAAAGTAGGGAGAAAGTGTTGTATGGGGTGCGCCATTCTATGCCACGTGGCTATCGCGAGAAAACACGTGGCGCCGGCATTAGAGAAAACTCAGCGCGACGCTGACCTTGGCGTAGGCTCGGAATTTCCCGAATTTTTCATGAACATATACATATATACACACACGCGCGCGCGCACACACACACATATATATATACGTACGCATGCACATATACGTGTTTTTGGTGATATAGAGAGATTCGTCCCTTCTTGTGACGTATTTCTCATATACATTGTTAAAAAAAACTAAACAGTTATACTGTAATTAACCTTGGATCGACTTTTATGTCCATTACTACTATATTATATTTGTAGAAAGAAAAGAGATGGAGAAAGATAGATGGGAGAAAGATACAGATAGAGAAAGAGGGGGGGGGAGTAAGGGAGGTGACAAAATAGCAATGAAAAGTAAATAAATAAAAAAATACTCTAATCATTTTAAATTAATTTGATAATGTTAAGTTTTTTAAGATAAACACAATATACAAACCAATAAGATCATGTTAATAATTTTTATGCAATAATGAAATTCTTCCTAGGGTATCCCGAAATAATGAAGAATATATAAAAAAAAGAAAATAGTCTTTTTGAGGTCTTATTAATCTTATTAATAATAATATCTCGTACTATTTGTTATGTTTGATGAATAATTAATTTATCCGGATCATTGAAATGACAATATTAAAAAAACAAAAAGAAATCTTAATTTTAGCTCTAACTGCCAAACGATATATAACACATTATTATTTATTATGGCTGTACGAAAAAGTATAAGCTTCGCATAAGTATTTTCCTGGTGTCGCAAGGTAGCAACTGAGCTCTCTACTGTAAATTATGTAGGATACTATAAACCTTGGTAACTCCGGACAAAATATGAGCTATTTAAAAGAAGAGCAACGCGAGACAAACCACAAGGCTTTAAGTGTTGGGTAATGTCGTAAATATTTGAACCATCGAGTAAAACAGGTATAGTGCCTTGATATTGAAATAAATTATATTCTTTCATCGAAACAAGAACAGGATGTTTTTTAATCATGTGAATGATAATAATAGTAGTAATAATAATAATAACAATTATTATTATTATAATTATAATAATAATAGTAATAATAATATGCATAATTAATCGAATGTATACCAATATGTAATTGCCCATCTAATGAATACAATTAATTATATTAAAAATGTAATAATAAAGTTTTACTTATTTTTATAATAAACACTCGTATTAGCAGTTCATATATATCTATTATTGATACATGAACTGTTTTATTTTAAGAATAATATATGTTATAAAAATTTTATTTTAATTATTTAGCATTACATAGTTTATTTGTGAAAATATTATTAGATTTGTACGGCCGTAAGTTTTTAATAATCAATTAAATCACAATTAAGTATTTTTAATTAGATTAAATATAAGGTAGCATATATCCCCGATTACAGATTGTGATGTAAAATAGAAAGTTGAATTATTTATACATTGTCCTATAGATACGTATCACTCACTATAACTCTAATGTTAAATTCCATTTACTTTTTAATTTTAAGTATTTACATATAAATTTAAACAATTCAAAGTTATATTAATAAGTCATAGAAAGGAAAAGATTCTCCAACGCGAGATAAATTTCACATTGTATGGTGAAAAACGAAAAATCAGATTCGTTTCACTTAATATCGACCTACTGTTAGTAAGATTTTTTTTTTTATCGTTAGTAGCTCTTATATTTTTGCATGTACATATATTCTATAACAGATGTAAAGAATCATCCCGCGGTTCAATATTATATCCAGCACTAAAAAGTCCTAACTGCTTAATATTCACGCGTAATACGTTACTATCATGCAGTGACCCTTCAATTATTCTGTGACCTTCAATTCTCATCGGACTCCTTTTTCTCATTTGCCATCAGTTGCGTCTTGCGGTCTATCTATATATTATTCTTTCTCTCTTTCTCACTTTAACGTGCCTCTCATCCCTCAATATTTCTCCGTCCGCCTGCCTGCCTATTTTCCAATGCTTTTGTCGGCAGGTCGTCGTGTGGCCTACGATACCAAATAAATAAATAAATATACATATATACGTATACCTATATAGTTTTGGCACGCTCTTTATTATTACGACATCTCTCCCTCGTGCGGCACGTGCGTTTCTCTCGCTTAACGTCCTGAGAGTCCCGCAAAAGGTCAGAATTCAAATACATGCGCCGAATAGAGATTTGCACAGATGGTGGGGAAGTAGTAGGGAGGGAATGAAATTGTACGTCTCGCGTAGGCGATGAAACATATAACAACACTAACCACATTCCCATTCATTTTTATGGAAACGATGGAGAATGCACTGAAAGACCCGAGATTTTTCCATTGCACGCTCATATTTATTGTGGCGCGTGCGATGCATACGAATTTCGACACTCATAAAGTCGGAAGTCACTGATCCTTTTTTGCTTTCTCGTTTAGGCGGATGCTGAGCTTAACATTTTCAAATTTATTGTTATTAAACATGAAGTGTTATGTTTGTTTTCCATTTTTTGTCGGCTTAACATTACCTCGAGAGAAATATAAAAGCCAGTACAATAAACATAGCGTTCTAAATCATATTAAACATTACTGTTTTAATTAGCCAGTAATTATATCAATTAATATTAAATTACGAAGTGCAGTTTAAATTTGATTAAAATCACTTTTATCAAGACATTATTAACGGGTTTAAATTTATCATCGTACCTTATGCTTAGAATAAACTAAATATATAGTAAAAAATTTAAACTTAATATTGTAATGATTATATATATATATATATTATATAGGTAGAGTTTCAAGATCTACATTAAAATAAAATATTAGACATTATTGATTATAAATAGTCTATTAATAAACCTATAAACAATAAAATGTAGTAACATAATATTTTATTATTGAATTTATATTTCTAATGACTATGTATTTAATTAACTATCCATAGCTTAGTAAGTGTGTACAAAATACTTCAATATACATATTCGAATATTATTTATATAATGAATATAACCAAAGACAAAATCTTCCTTACGCAGTAAAAATATTTTACATATTTATCTTCAAAATACGTTCTTTAAAATAATTAATTTAATCATGTTATTAATATATTGTTTTGTTCAATATTCTATTATTTTCAGATAAACTATTAAATTTAATTTTTTTATTTTGTTGAGCAACAGTTCTTTGGAAACTTCAAAATATATTGGGTATGTTGAAAATATAATTTTTTTTATATAATGTACTAATAAAACTTTCTACAAACACGTGTGACAATTTGATACAAAAATTAAATTTAATCAGTTTGTTTAATCTTTACAGCTTAATTATTATTATAAATGATTTCTTTCAAGGCTTTTAAACGTAGCTGAAAATTTCTTCGAAAAATAAAATCGTTACCATAGGAATCCTTCAAACATGTGGCAGACAATGTTTAAATGCTTCTCTCTGAAGTAAAACTTTCCAACATACAAATCAGTTCGTGAAAGAAAATCCGACGGAACTTACGTCATGTCTTGTGAAGAATGAAGTGGTCGTCGGAAAAGAAAGTTCTAAAGTGACAAAAAACAGAAGAATGACGATTAGCAGGACACCATCCGCTCCAAAACAATATCAATGGGGCGCATGTGTTTTCACCTCCGTCTCGACCTCTTCGCTCACTCACACGCATAACTAAGCGAATCTTGCATCACGTAGAGAAAGGGGTTAGATACAATCCGCGCATGCACTCACGTGTAGTGGGAGGTGACACGGAGACAAGCGATTGTGAGGTCGTTGCTGGCTCAGGGTTGGTGTACTTGGGTACACGCGGGGTGATACATCGATCCGCGCGCGCCTCGAGGCGATGGTGCAACAACCCACGCGCCGACCTCCCCCGTCCTCGGCGAGGACCTCAATGAAGGACGATGCAACCTTTTGTGACATTGGCTCCTCGCTCTTGCGCCGTTCTAGTTGAGAGACAAGCGAGATGTCGATAGTTCCGATAGTTCGTCGGGCCACGCCGAGATGGAAGCCAATTAAATTTTTAGGTGCTATTATTTTGGACGCTGAGTTGCGAAAGTTTGTAATGGTATCAGACGTAGAAGACGCGATTAAGAACGTGGAAAGTAGCTTAATGATGATAAACATGAGAGAATGAAAGGAAAGAGAGATAAAAATTTAGATCGAAAATGATTAAATAAGCTTGTACTTTAGCGGATAACTTATTAATGAGCAGATGGAGGGCATCTATAAGTAAACAATTATATTAAAACTTTGCAAAGTACAATATCAATGATGTACAATGCTACAAAAATGTTTAAGCAAAGTTATGAATAAATCACCATATGAATAAAATAACATATTTAAGTATATACATTAAACTTCTCGCGTATTTGATTGAATTATGTATTTATGTGATGGAGAACAACGGAGATAACTATTAATTTTTTCCTGTTATTGTCAATTTGTTGGCATAGCCATTAATAATTCGCGAATAATTGTTTCATGGAATAATTTTATAGTTATTGAAATGATAGCGAAAATAATTTATTTTTGAATAAGAACGTTAAATGTTCATTATATAATTTTCAAAGTTCAATCGCATACAAGATTGCAGTGTTATTAAACAATTATCTACAGATGTTATATATTCAAGTCTTAATAAACTTTTAAATAATTAAGAACTTAATAAACTCTATTGACATGACCATAAGATAACTGTCAAAAACAATGTATAACAATATTACATACTGGATATTACGTAACAGCTCTAAGTACTAATAATTTAATATTCGATATATGTTGGATTAATATAAGTCCATTGGCCCGGTTACAACTGGTTATAATTATTTTTAATCTTATATAATGTGAAAATATTGTATTAATTCAATACGTAATATCTCATTAATATTATTAATTTATTTTCTTAACAATATGTTAAACTAAAGTGGTTTTTAAGCAAATTTTCTTAATGCTAAAATATTCATTCGAAAAAATATAAAAAAAAACTTATGTAGAATTGTAGAATAATTGTCGATGATCAATGGTGTTATTTAATAATAATTACTTCACCGTTAAGATTAAACAAAATGAAATAAATAATAAAACAACAACAACAACAACAACAAATATATATATATATATATATTTATGTACATATAAGCCGGCAACCAATAAGATACTAGTTTCATGTTTAATTTATAATTAAAAATTTATTTATAACTATTAAGAGTTATAATAATTCTACTTATGAACCGCATATTCTTTTATATAAAACTTATTACTTTTAATACGAGAATCACAATACATATAACATAGAAGAAAATAAGAGTGGCGAAGCACCGTCAGAAAAAGTAAAAAAAGTAGCAGACAATAAGAGATGGAAGATCGGTAAAGTTATCAGCGGTAATAAACAGGGAAGAATATACCACGCGTGCTTGTTATATACCAACACCTACGCCTTGTGATTTTTGCGTAAAAAGTACGCATTAAATTGATTACGTTACATTCAGAATATATTTCCTTATGTTAAAAAGCGACATAACACACACTTAATCGTTAAATGTAATATAATACTCCAAATGTTATTTTTATTATAATGAATTATATAATGAAATTATAATATCCCTAAATTATGAAGTTAATGATAATTTTATTTTCAATGTTAAGTATTTTGATAAAGTAATAATAATTAAATCATAATAGTTATATCATGAAGAGATTTTAAAACTAACTTTGTAAAAATGGAAATTGTAACCGAGATATCCAAGTTAATAAACATTTATAATGAGACTAAAAATTGTTGTCAAATGTTTCAATTAAATATTCGTATTAATTTTTTAAGCATCCACTAATTAAAAATTGAAAGGCCAATTGTAGATGAATCAAAGCACATGTTCATTAAGTTAATTAAATCATTTAGAATTATATTTCTTGCTCATTTAATTGATGAAGCTGAAAATGAGTTAAAAGTAAAATTTTTCATACAATAATAATCTGCTTTTTTTTAAATAATACTACAATACTTTTCATTTGCGGCGGATGCATTCGGGAAAAAAATGTAATTACCTAATGGATTTTCGAATATTTCATTTCTTTTTTAAAGATAAGTATGCGTCACGGTGCAAAATATTAAATGACGATTCATTAATTAAAATCATAACAAACAAGAGTTAGTTCTAAACTTGCGCATATTAGCAACGAGTTAATTTAGAGATCATCATTTTCATTTCCGTTACGTATTCACGATGCTCCCATGTGAAATTTCTATGTTGGTTTCTTAATATGACATTATCCAGTCTAATTGGACTTTATCTACAAAAAACCTGTTAAAAGTAGAAAGACAGCGCCGGTGCTCTTTTGGAAAGTTGCTTTGCGCAATGATTATTCTCTTGTCGACGCTAGACATGTTCATCTATCAATGGATCTGCACGATATAAAAATAGTAATTCGAATTCATAGTAGACGTTTACATTTTTAATACGTTACGCGTTATAATAACTATTAATTTAGAACTAGTTTAGAAGTCTTGTCGAGAATTAGACTTTTAGAAAATTAACTTGAGCCACTGAATTATTAATAGAAATTATCAAAATGTTTGTCTACACTTTAATAATTGTAATAAAATTATTATTATTATTATTATTATTATTATTATTATATTGCATATTATATGTACTCTATTAAGTTATTATATCATATATTGCTAATTTTAATGTACTTTATATTATTATCATACCTTTATATTTTAAGATAATATTAAATTTATTTGATCGTTATTACAGATTTATTTGTATATTAACCGTTATTATTACATGAAATAATTTTAGTGAAAAAAAATACTAAATTTTTCAATATTACTAATTCAGGCTTTTCGGATAATTTAAACAAAGTAATATATATATATATACTTGTGTGTATATGTGTGCCTATATATAGTAAATATATAAAATTATTTTCATTATAAATCATTTTTCTCATGACTTGATTGATAAATTTTTAAAAAATTTTACATACATTTATATTAATGATTTGAACGTCATACCAAAGTTTTTTAATAAAAGATTCGCTTAAACAATTTTTTGTAATCTTATAAAAAATACCAAAACAACGTCGTATAGAATATCAAATTTGCTGAGCTGGGTGATCAGCATTTTAACAACCTTAATAAAATTCTTAAATATTCGAATAAAACATCTGCTTCCTTTTCTTACAAAACGAGCATTAAAATTTATACTACCTTATAATAAGTATCCTTGTGTCTGACAAGAGGCACAGTTAGCCAATGGGGTCAATATTCAATTAGACACAGGTGTAACGAAGACAACTAACGGTTCTTTTATTCAACTATAATTGTTTTATATTACAGGATTAATTACTAAGATTTCTACTCCAAAAATGATTTTCATTTACAAAATAATAATAAAAAATGATAATTGTATTCAAATATATTAAGAATGCATTATCATTTATATATTATTATAATTGTTGTAGTATTCAATCATTTGAATAGTAAGTGCATGTTTATTTTTACATATTTTAAGGCAGGACAGGTATGTATTAATTTTGTTCATATTAGAAAATTAATAAAGAAATAAAAAAATGTGTTAAGTACAATTGTTTGGAATACATTTTTTTTCAATTGGAATAAAAAATGAAAGTTGTACGAGTATTTATTTATATACACATAATATTTATGAATTTATCTACTTATATTATAAATCGAAAATTCATTTAAATGACTTATCAGTTCTAGATTTATTATTATGTAAGATATTACTATGTTTCTACTGTTATATTATTCACCTTATAAGTGGTGTTACCAATAATGAGTTGTCATTTTCAAACAAATTTATAAATCGTATTTACTAATACAACTTATTAATTTATGTTATAAAAATATATGTGCAATGAAAACGAAGCCTGTGCAACTTTAAAAGTTAGTGATTCGATAGAATTTTTCAGAGCTCCTAAGACACCACGAAGGAATTTAGTTCGATTCAACGCACGACGACTTTTATCCAGATGTACGTGTATGCAGCTTTAAAAAATATTCATAAATATACATTTTAGATGCGATGACACTCCCTACCATAATTCATCTTGTAAAAAAGTGACTAGACACAACTCATTGACTGTCTTACATACGCAAAGCCCTCGCTAAGCTTGGTATGTCGTAACCATTGCATTCTTCGTTTGCCCAATTTATGTTCAGAAAGCACAAGGTTAAACCAATACTTACAGACATATGCATTCTCGTTCTTGCACACTTTACTTAATCTCTCCTCTAAAAAAAACATTTGTTATAATTTTGTGACTTTGTCGCCAGCGTCACTGTTGTCATTAGCGCCACCATAAATATTTTCATTAGAAATTTGCATTAGATTAAAAGGTACTTTTAAAAAATCTAATAATGTAGATAAAATACTAATTTTATATTGTATTATTTTAACTAAAATAATGCTACTTAGTATTACAAAAATTTTACTATATTTTCTTTTACTTCAAAAGTATAATTTTTATTAAAATGCTAAGCTAATTAATAAATTTAAAACTAATGTTTTTTAGACTTTAGTTAATAAATAATGTGCGCTTACAAAGTTTAACGTGGATATTATGATCTCTAATTTGTTTCTTACAATATTTTAATTTCTCAGTTCAGTTCGGTTAAACGAAAAATAACTCCCGATGCTCTGAAAATGTAATCAATGTCACTCATATCCAACAGCAAGAAGAACATGAACTACATTATCGTTTATTTGTACGTTGTAATGAAAAATACGAAGTTATTCGAGGACTTGTTGGACTTGCCTCGTAGATTACTTGTATTTTCTATTGTAAGTACATATAGAATGTAATCCATCAACTGCTCCTTGAAAACTCATATTAATACTATTAATTATAGCGTTGGAGCATCTAGTTATTCTCTCGTAAGTAATAAAAAAAAAAAAAAAAAAAAAAAAAAATAATAATAAAAAAAAGTGCAAGTGAATTACCAGAAGAGATATGAATAGGTTCTTAAAAGTCGTTCTCTTCGTTCGTTTCGTTCTCGTTCTCGCGTTCGTTAAGAATTACAATATATGAAGTATCGCGCTTCAAACATTCTTCATTTCTTTTATCTTATTTTGACAATTTGTAATAAATTCAATTGTTCGATACCTTATGAATATATTAATGCATATATAAAATCATTATAAAAGCAATGTATAAAATACAGTTGTAGAAAACTGTGTTCAGTATTGTACAAGGTACTATGCATTAAGTATAACTTGATTATATATTATAATAAATACTATGTTTAGAAGCTCAATATACTTCAATACCTCTACATAATTGTATTTTGCAAAGGACATAATAAAATATAACGTTAAATATACATTACACATCAAGCTTCAGATGTACAATTATACATCTGAAGGTACAATTATAGGGAATTAATTTAATATATTATTTCCATCGCATTGATTAACCCGCCATATATTTACAGTATCGTAACTAATGCGGGTATCGTCAGTGTCACTGATGCATCACCATATCTACAAGTAGATTCTAAAAGGCCAGATATCGAAAAAAAAGAGAATAAGTCTAGTGTTGACGGCAGTCGCGACAGCTGGAGACCGGAGCAGCAGACCGCCTCCAGATGTATGCAAGAGAGCCTTGACACGAGACTTTTTACTTTTTCTTTCTTATTTTCACAGGAGAGAGAGACAGACAGACAGACAGACAGACAGAGGCAGAAAGAGTGAGAGAGAGAGAGAGAGAGAGAGAGAGAGAGAATTGAGGTAAGGATAGAACAAAGGGTTGCAAGGGCTACCGCCCACAAGGTTGTATTAATTATTTTTGTGAGGTGTTTATTTTTTTACCACGAGATACACCCGGTAAGAACCACAACCGTGAAATTGTTCTTTACAAGTTATTCGTGCCCATGCTTTTTTTTTTTAACATAGATCATAAAAGTGATTATGGTAAGAAGAGAAAGACCGAACACGTTTTGGCATAATTTCAGTTTCTCTTTTTACTAGACAATGTTAATTACACGTTATTATTAATCTAAGTAAGACATTCGCTACTTAAGAAGATCGTTTAAAGCTATATAGATATTTCTGTACATGTTCGCATCTTACTGTGCCTGATATAACTTAAACGAGATTCATAATCATTAAATCTTTAATTAAATATTACTTTTCATTGGGTATAAAAGTGTCTTTGTTATGTTTTTGAATATCGAAAGCTATTAATTATGTTATATTATGGTATATGTTAATTATGGTATAATTATGTATTAATTATACGCCTGTGATTTTCAATAGTGTCTAGGAAATATTAAACACAAAATATTGTTAAAATTAAATTCGAGCCTGTCTTTGAAGTATTTATGCATTTCATATATTTAACATTCTATTCATCATTATATATTTTGTATTAAGGACTATTGGACTTTTTTTTTTAAAGATAGAATTTACATATTGAAATAAAAAATGTGTCGTTTATAATTCTTATTTAATGAAAGTTTAAAGAGAAAGTGTCAATAAGGTACTAAAATAGTGATTTCTTACTAACTCGGTAATTTATTACAATAATTCTATCACATACTTATAATAAGTAGTTGAAAAATTACATAAATTGTCGTAATATAAAAAACTTTATTAATAATTATAATTTACTATTGGTATACATTTAATGGATATTATTAGAATTTTACATTTTTAATAATTAGTTATTCAAGTAATAAGCTTAAGTAAAATAAGTACTGAGCGAATTTTTAAAAGTGAGTTTACTGCTTCGTAATAAAATAGGTGAATTTTCTTATTTGCACTAAACTTACTTATGATTATAGATAATTAAAAATACATCTCATAAGCAACTTTTTCTTCAACTAACAGCGTTTAAATAACTTGATTCTTTTTTTGAGATTATTTGACTTAACTCGTTTCAGCTAGTTTTAAAGGAGAACAATGTTGCAGCCATTTATTATAAAATAGGTTTTTAAGTTATAATAAATATTCAATCCCGCATTAATAATAATCCTTTTTGTAATAACTTGCTCTTGTGTACCATAAATTAATCTGCTACTGAAATACATTATTGCATATAAGAAATAGAAGCTGCACATTTTATTAAGTAAAACGTAAGTATATTGAAAAATCATTAAAATCTTATATTAGTTCATTTATCAGCTGTTAAACGAATTAATATTTTTTCGTAATGAATATTTTGATTATATATAAAATTTAAGTTATTAAAAGCAGTAATGATAATTGCATACATAAATTAAAAATATTTGTTAAAATTTATTATTTAAATTTTTAATAATTATCTTCCTAAGTAAAAGTAAAGAGATAGTAATCAATTTAAAAGGAAATCAATTTAATATAATTAATATAATTAATATCCTTAATAAGTTATCGATTACATTTAATTTCAATTTCTTCTTCTTTTAAAGTGCTCATTATTGAAATTTCCTTTGAATGTAACAACTTTTATATAAATGGTTGCTTTCTATTACTTTTAATTGATTTGACAATCGAAATTATGATTAATTATTTGAATAGAGATATAATATATAGAGATATACTATTAGATATAATGAAATATATATGTACATTATATACCGATATACTTGAAATTATTATTTAAAATTGTTTTGAAATATTGAAAAAATAACGAGCTTTAAAGATCAATTAATACTAGTAATAAAACAGCATTAGGCAAATCATTAAGATATATGTATATATATATATATATATATATATATTAATTACAAATATATTAATTAATACTAAACAAATCTCGCTGTAGCTAAATATTATATATAATTGTTCAAATTGCATATTTCAAGTTATAATATATTAATCGTGTCCACGAAGAGAAGCTTTGAAACTATGAATGACGAGGCTCGGTCAAGTCTTAATGATTAAATTATATTTTGCGCGGCGTGTAATTGACCATACACGGGAGTGATTTTGCTTGAAAGGGAAATCGATGGGGGATAAAGCGACACCTGCATCACATTCAGGGGGAATTCACGTCGATTTATGGAATCCCTCGCGGATTTCGAAGCTTGGCTGTCGTGATGCGCGACATCGTCACGCTCCCGCACCAGATGGCAGCTCGTTTTCTTTCTTTCTTTTCCTCTTTATTTTATCGATATGTAATACCGATTGTGTAATATAATAACAGGCATTTATTAAATGGCGTTCTTGGTATTTGAGCCTGCAGAAATCGAACTTACGAAGATCAGAACTTATGACAATGAAGATACAAAGCTAATTATTTATGAAGATGTCAATATAACTGTAAGTACGTATGAAATAAACGAACGATATTAAAGCTCTTAGTTTTATAAGCTAATCATTTCTTTATTTACAATTATTTAACAATTAAGTAAATTGATTTATTTATTAAATTTTTAATTGAATTAATATTACGAAATCTTTCGTTTGAAATCCTTAAATAAACTTTCTAATGTAAATACATGTGGTTTATATGAAAATACAATGTATTATTAATTTGAAAAAAATATACCCATTCATGAGTAAAGTATGGAATTGTTAAAAATAATTGCTCATAAAGATATTTTGATATCAGATATATCCTGAAGGCTATCATTGACATTCCTTATAGAAAATTATATTGTTCTTTTAAAAACTACTCTAATTTATAATTAGTTAGCCAAAACCCATTCAAAATAACTTTACAGGTTTATGCGCATCGTGTATTTCCAAAACTAAAGTTAATTCAACAGATGTCGGTTGAAGTACTCGACCTTCCTCAGTATATTTAGAACACCATCGTATCAAAAACCTTGTTACGAGTATATATTTCTTGAAAATTTATTCCAAATTTCCTAATCTTTCTAACTAAAGTATACGTTGAAGCATAAGTTCAAAACGTATTATTATTAAATGCATTGTGTAATTTTCTTTTCCACTCAAACTTCATGGTCTCAATATTAATATTATCACTGCAATGCTTATGATATAATAAGTACATAATGTTTAAACTTAAATAAAAGTCTTTGCGGTTAAAATATTTTGTATCGATAAGATTAGTCGAAATTAAAACATCAGTTTCAATAATTATACTACCAGGACACCGAAGCCAGTGATTTATTAGAATAATTGTTGAAGAACAATTCTATTCGTACTGAAAAATTATGTTACTTCATTCTTAAAATGTCGATTTAATAATCTCAGTACTAAACATTGGATAGTCGATAATTTTACCAGTGTGCGACTGAACGCGAAAATGAGGATTATTTTTAAAGCAGTGCCCACAATATCCGAATGTTAAGGAGGGTTAAGGAGAGAAGCTCTGGATAATCAAAGGAACTTTTTCCGTGAAATTACTTGCGGGTAATTCAAAGCTATATTAAATGATATATTACTGAGCGTTATGGCTATCTCTTCTTCTGTTGCCGAATACGAAAAAGGGGGGCACACCTGCTCGAATCTTTTTTCCCTTCTTCACGGAGAAATTGAATCACCGGTGCACTTGCTCTGCGATTATATGATGACGTACATTACCAGCTCTAATCGTTACCAGACGACGGATTTCAAATTTCGCGCTTCCCACCCTAATTGACGATACTCGCAAGCACTACGATTACTTTAGCATGGCATGGCGTCTTTCTATGCCGATCTATGTCCCAGAGTCCCGAGGTTTACATGTAATACTTAATACTTGACATTTATCACGGATAAATACCAATTGAATTTAAAAGTTATAGGACAACTAATTTACAAATTCTCAGAGATGAAGAATGAGATTAGATTTTTCCTGCAGGGCTCTCAAGTAGCATAACTAACTGTGTTGCACTTAAATTTTAATAGGTTTGGTTATTATTTTATCATCCTTCTCGTATTTCGAAATTGCACTAGAGTTTTGCATTGTAATTTAATTACTATGCACGAAGCCATTTAGTTACATACACACGCAATCAGGAATGGTGTTTGCTCCTTTATGCTTGTAATAGAGTACAATCATTTTAAGGTATTATTAACGCCAAATAATTACAATTTGTAAAGATTATAGTAATAATACCATTTTCAGTAAATGCATAATAAATATAAATTATTAATATATCATTGAGACCGAACTAACTATGGTTGGATGATTGTAGTTTTTTTTCTTCAATTCTTTTAATCATCTGTGTTTGTTAAGTTGTCTTTGATTTTTAAGAATTTTTTCTCATCAATATAATGTTTTCTTCAATAACATAGAAAATACCTATTACACTGAAAATATATGATAATTCAAAATCTTCTTGTTTTTTTTTTTCGTTAACCAGTCTTTTCGAAATCAATAATAGTGATGTCAGGATTATAAAAATGAAACGCACAACCTTTTCATGCGGGACCAAGGTTTATACTCTAAGGATACAATCGTTTCCACTGCAATGAGCAAATTTAATTTACTTCTCTATAGCATTTGTTATATATGTTAGTTATATAATATGTTCGTCTCTTTTTACTGTCCTAGAGGACATGAGATCACATAATCGCTCGCCATCCTTTGTCAGCAATCAACGGTGATCACTCTTAGACGATATGCCTGCAATAGAAAATATTGCGTATAATTAGATACAATAGTTTTCCATATATGTGTGTGAGCGAATATGCGTAAGATATCATTGCTACAGATTATTATTAATTATTATTGATTATTATTACATAAATGTTACATATTTAACAAGACTTGTCAAATTCGTCTCTACGAAACATTATCAAATATTTCATTCTGGACTGACTACTCTACATTTAAATGTCCCGAGTCATTATGTTGAAAAAGAATTTGCTTCGTCAATTTAAAATCAAAGTTAACGAATGACAAACTTCAAATTCATATTAAAATATTAACTGTTAAATGCTACACATTTATTAATTACAAATTATATAATGCTTCGAATTAGATTCATAAAAACTGGCAATTAAAATTTGCGCAGCAGCAGAGCTTTAAAATTACGTACGTATTCAATTCGAAATATTATCAATGGATTTCCTCAAATTCACTACGCCAATTGCACATGCACATAAATACATATTGCACGTAATCTTTATGCGTTCCAAATGAAAGATTTCACCTAAGAATACTCGTCGCTCTTTGAGAAAACGAGTTCGTTCGTCGAGGCTCTTATTGTTCACCCAACAATAGTTGGCTCTCGGTTCACGCATTCACTACAAATTGAACGAACTACTTTTAAAAGAAAAATAATTTTCAGCGATATGTGAAAAGCAGTCAGGGCCGAACGCCGAAAGAATAGTTGGCGAAGACGCAAATCCATAGCTCCCAACCAACCAGCCGCTCATCTATTTTAACTCGCAAGCCAGTTTAATCGTCGATCGACTTATCGTCGATTATATCGTACCGATCGATTTCGCATTTCTCCGGCGCGCGTCTCGGCCGCTGATTTACCTTTTGCCCGGCACCCCGGTCGGGGGAAACGGTGTCAAGGCAAGCTTTGTTCTACGATACGTTCGTTCGTCGCGCTCCAAATAACTGCGCGCGTTCCGGAGAGTATAGCGCGCCTGATTTGCGCACCTTCGCTTTTCGGCCTCGTTTCACTAGCAAAAATCAAATTCTACCGCCTTCACCGTAACTCTCTTCATGTGCATCATCGATAATCCCCTTATTCCGATGTTATTGCTCGCTATTACCGCTTTCCTAGAACCTTCATTTTCATTCCGCATAGCGTCTTTCTCGATAATGCGAAAAGAACGATTTAAATGACCCGAACGGACTCGAAATTACGGCCGTTTTTCGCATTGGAATTCTTAAAAATGCCGCATTATTAATCATTCGCTAATGAAATTTCATATTCATATGGTTGAACGTACCAAGGGCCAGAAATTATTATAAGAAATACTTCAAATACTTTAACCAACGACCATGCTCAAACAAGCTTAAACGATATCAAAATTTGTTAATGGTAGATTCTATTTTTAAAGCTAAATTACGAAATAACGAGCAATTTCATCTTATTGTAGAAATGATTTTTCTTTACATTCTATGCTCAATAGTAAACTCACTAAACTCAACAATTTTAAATATAGATTATATTAAACGAGGTCATGCATCGGAGTAGCTTCGAATTTTTATTCATATATTTAATAAAAATTTGACATTATCGTTAAATAAAAAAATAATAATCACTCCTTTCAAATACTCACCAAATTTAAGGATCGATCAGCGTTAAAAATAAATTATTTAATACTTTATTCATAATTTTTTAATATATTGGATTTGGTATTTTTATTTCAAAGTTACTTGAGTAAAGAACAATAAAATGTAATAATTGCATAGTATGTTTAACAATGAAAATATATTTTTATATTGTCGTTGTGATTATTTTCTTTGAAATTAATGTAGATTAAAAATTTATGGTAAATGCAAAATCAAATGCTCCCTCTGTCCAATATATTAAATGATAAAGAAATAGAAGAAAGAAATATAAACTTAGGCACGATAACAAAAAAATGTGAAATAATTTGAAAGCAAATTTTCAATATTTTAAAGTGATGCTAATATTTATAGAATAACATATTAATTAGTGTTAATGTAAAGAATACAATCTTTTTACTCTAAATATGGTGAAGAAAGCTTGAATGTAGATTTTGTGAAATTGCTTGTAATACAAACATTTTTTCCTATTATATTAAAAAAGCATAAATATAAAATAAATATATATTGCAAAAAACAACAGTTATGATTAATTATGCCTTTGTTCGTATTATACGTATGCAAAATTAATGTACTATAAAACATTTACTATACTCAACATATTTGATAAAACTGTTTCTCGAATTATCGACACAAAAGTTTTCTCTCCTAAAATTACTAATTTGCTAAAATTTAGAGATGCTTTGCATAGAGTAGGTAACAATAGACACTTAACTCAGTTTAGATGGAAGATAAAGATAGCGTACAGCATCAAGGTTTCATTGTCTGTAGTTCTCTCACGTCACAATATCACTATACTAAGCTTTACTCAAAAATTACAGAGTCTGTACAAATTTCAGCTTAGAGTTAACTATTATTATGATTTGGTAGTAATCACAACGTATTTATTTTCAATATCGAAAATACTAGTAAACCTCATCTAATTTTGTCTGTAGAATAAACATTGAGCATCTAAAAGGAGAAGTTATAAATAACTTTTTGCACTTTGAAGTAACAAAGCTCCAAGCATACAATGATAAAAGTAAATTCTACTGTTACAACATTTTATTAAATCAAGCTCTTAACGAGACTAGAGTTTTTATTAATAAATCTCTATAAAACTATATTGCTTATGTCTATTATGTCTATATAACAAAGAACATGCACTATATATATATATATATATATATATATATATATATATACATATGGTTTGTCGAAAATCGAACAGTTGTATATAAAAACAGCGTATAATCTTTGATATTTTAAACATTCTAATTATAATGTATGCGCGTATGATATTTTTTGAGGATGTACATTTAACTATCAGTAGAAAATGAGAATTATATAATTAAGCTAACAATAGGTATAAATCGTCGATGAGATTAAATGATATTTTAAGTAATTTATAAAAAGAACTAATTGTTTTTTGTAAAATACACATTCTATCAAATTTTTCATCCAATTAATGTCGAATACAAGTAGCCTAAAGTTTTTATTACACCCACTATAAGAGGAAACATTAACCTCAAAAATAATCCTGATAATAAAGCACCAGTAAAGCTTAACTATTTCCAGAAACTTCCATTAGATGCTGTTTATCGCACTATCTCGTGTCAGTAATAAACATTTCAACGCTCCTATATTCAGGGTGTTTAAGTCAAGAAAATTATTCAGACGCGCACTCGTAAGTTCACTCTCCAGTGCCAAAGTTGCTACCCTTTACTAAGACTCATCCTTATGCTCGTCGAAGAATAAAGTAGAAGCAATAGCTATAAAAAGGTCCTTAACGTTCCTTTAAACTTTATCCGGAACGAAATTCAAAAACTTCTTGTACGTCTTATGAACTAAGTAAAATACAAGGAAAGGTAAAGTACGAATAGCAGTTAAAATCAGTTGCATTAGTTTATTTTAAGCTTTGCTCATATATAATAAAGAATCTTAATAATCAGTAATCAAATTTCATGAATTTAACAAGATATTATAGAATTAATAAGATTTATAGCTTGATTATATAATTACTTATACATATACATATACGTATTAGTATTTGTATTATTTTTCTTATTAAATATATAAAAAATGACAAATTTTGCTTACCTAAAAGTGCTTAATACTTTCGTGCGTTAAATTTTCGTTAAAATAATAAATATATATAATATTGACATTATTGTTCTGATAATGAAAAACAAAGCACAATGAAACACCGTGTCGATACGTTGACACGAACAATCTACTAGAAGTAATGATTACTATAGTATTCAGTCATATATTGTGAAGAAATTTTTAATTCTTAACGAATTATAACAAATCTAACACTCTCTTTTTTGATATGTAGAGAAAAAAATTCAAATTGATTTTAAGAAATATTAAGAATCTCTTTACCGTTGCTCCTTCACACCTATGGACTATGATTTAGTCACCTCGGGGGCACTTTTAATTTATAGAGGACTGTTGAGGTTTTCTCCTTCAATTGCCTTTATTCATCATAAGGATAAATCAATCCTAATGGTCGACCCTTGTTAATTCCATAATTTATAACCAATCTACAAACCTGATGTTTTTTTAGCATAATTAAAATGAAAATTATATAGGCGTTGTAATGTGGGAGTTTTTTACGTGGGGGGGGGGGGGGGGGGGGGC
>NW_011948427.1:3373323-3395926 GCF_000503995.2 Ceratosolen solmsi marchali | reverse complement strand
GGGGGGGGGGGGGGGGGGGGGGGGGGGGGGGGGGGTAGGAGCCGTCGTTTGTCGATTGTTGTTGGTATATTCCTAGTGTATTGTTATTGTCCTCACTTTTATATACATTGGATGAAAGTTATTAAATGTAAAAATACATAAAAATTAAATGTAATTTTATAATTTTCACAATTGTCGTTGTGCTATCTTATCAATTTACAAGAGACATGAAGATAGATCTGCCTTATTTTATGCATCCTTGTTAAATAAGACCTATGAAAATATTAATAAATGTTATAAAAGAAACCTAATAAATACCATGAATATTTCTTTATTTTCCATCAATATATTACCTTAATTTAAAAAGACAGATTCTTATTTCAAACAAATATAACTCTTTTTAATTATCTTACTAGTATTAAAGGTAATTATTAGTTTTAGTCAAAGTTATCGACATTAACTAGTTACTTCCCGTTTGTATCTATATTAATATTATTTAATATCTAATATTAGTTTAAGTGCCTTTTGATCAGACCAATCAATAATATTATTGATTTATACATATACAAAAATAAACATTTGTTAGAAAGAATAATATTACCATAGAGTTAAAATTAATTAGAGGGCTGGTTATTATTTTCTGATATAAAACGATCAACTACATGGTTATTAATTTAGTCTAATATGCCCTGGATATTAAATATGAAATAAAAAAATAATAAATACCTAATTAGATTGGAAAGATAAAACAAAATTCAAATTCCACTGTACCAAATACTCCTTTAATAAGTTTTCGTACTGATCATAGAGCTTTGCAGCATCGTGAGTAATAATACACTACTGTTCCCATAAAGCTCTTATTAATAATCAGTGTAAAGAAAACATCATCGACAAGTGAGTGGACTATCTTGATGAATAAACGGCAATAAAGCTTGAGCGGCCTCGTATGGCAAAGCTTAACGAAATGCAATGCAAACTGAGCTTTCGATGGCCAGGCAAATTACGATTTAGTTCCGCAGCCTCGATGATGCAAACACAAGGGGGACAAGTCTTGGGCTCGTGGGAGGACCACAAGGTGCAAGCGCAATGCCGACTGCGCCCGCCAAGCGTAATGAAAATAACGCAATGAGAAAAAAAAGGAACCGGTAGAAAAAGGAACGGGGGCAGGTGGTTTATGTGCGAGCGACGGCTGTTGCCGTTCGTAGACACCTGCCCGCCCGAAATACGTCTTTCTTGCCTCCTCCCACCTCACCTAACCCCACCCCCGCCCCCGCCCAGCCCACCACACGTTCCACCTCATAAACTTTCTTTGCTTACTTCGTTTAAAGCCTTTATCAGAAGCGACGCGTGCCGCCGCAGCTATTGCGTAAATGACCTCAACGCTTCGGGGTTTCTCGTAAATCCGAGGGAAATTATAGCTGACTGTATACTTGTATGCGTGCGTGCGCACGCTCTTGTGTGTAGCGATCGACGAAATATTTCTCGATCGAACACCGTATCTGTATCACTGTATTCATTGTGTATGGATGTATAGACAGCCAAGATTTAAGACCTCAGTTTTGTTTGTAAATTGCCCTTAGTCACCTTCTTACATTTTAAGATTATGCACTGATTTACATTACGGCCCCTTCATTTCAACCGATACCGAGGCTAATGTGTCATTTAGAAGCTTCGACTAGAATAGTTAAATCGGAGAAATTGGTTCTCAAAATGATAACATTTAATTAGTCCTAAATTCACATTTTTATGAAATCTAAATATAGTCTAGTATAATTTAAATGATGACTAGTAGAATCGAGTATCACATCGTGATGGGATCTTTCAAATTTGCAAATTTATTACGTATTTGGTAAAGAGCTGTTATAATTTATGCGAACAAATTTCTATTATGTACTGTTGTCGTACACACACACACGCACACACGCACGCACGCGCGCGCGCGCACACACAAACATATAGTTGGGATATAAAATTTAATTGAGATTTAAGGCATTTTTTATTAGTATTAAATTTATGTATTTCGTAGATTTTTTAAACTTTTATTTAGAGAATAAAAATTCAATAAATACTTTTATTAGATGATTTCATGACTGTTGTTTCATGTAATTTTATTTGCGTATTTAATTCTTACAAATAATTAAGTAATTTTTTTAGAATTTATTCTGTAGAAATTATATTGTAATAATAAAATAATAATATAACTTTCTATGTTTACTTTACAAATATTATTTCTTACTTTAGTTTAACAATTATAAAAATAATATCTCACTTTAGCTTTGATTCTAATTGAACGAAAATAATTAATTGCAGTTTAGAAACTTACATTATTTAGTATTTAAGATTGAATATCAACATTTTCATTGAAAATGTCGACCGATGTAAAAATAGTGTTCTACATAGAATATTTACACGTTATTTATTATGTCAAAGAATTTTACAATTTTTGTCATTCGTTGCTTTTTACGTCATCATTAATGAGGAACAAATCATCCAATACAATTTAGATTTACTGTACACGAGAACATTTTTCAATTAATTAATCCCGAATAGCGTATACCAATCGTATCTAAAAATGGTGGGTGAGAGTACACGCACTCCATTACATAAATAACGAAAGTGTGTTTTAAAATGGAAAATTCCGAATAAAAAATCCTCCTCCAAGTGCGATAAAATTAGTCGGCAAGAGGCGTAATTGATTTAAAAGAGACGAAACGTATAATTGGAATAGCGGCTTATCAGCAGAATATCGTCTTACACAATTGCCGTCCTCGCACAAGGGGACACGCAGTTACGGAAGCACTAGATTGCGCATACGAGGTGGCAAGCTGCACTTGGGATTGGGAGGGTGTGCGCTCCCACTGGCCATTCGTCCTCGTGTGCATCGAAATCTCGGTGGTCACGTGCGTCTGACCCACATTGCCCACCGAGGAAACGCGCGCTTCATCGGACGCTCGCGAGAAGCGCCGCACCTGGAAAACTTGTAACGTCCTTACAACACCAGCCACTCCGTGCTTTGCCCTCCCAGAAACTTCTTACCAATATTCTTCCATTAGTTAAGGGCATTCTTCATTCGTGTGTGCTGCATCCTCCACTTTGTTTCACACACATAATGTAAGCAACTCTAAGCATCCGCGTAGTCGGGTGAGGCTGAGGCATTTCCTCGCATGTGTGTGACGTTGATAAAACATTTTTATACTCGGCTTTTTCTTCTAATGTTTCAATGAATTATAACGAGATATTATGATTATTACGAAATATAGGATAACTGAATGACAGATTGATATTTATATAAATGTGATGTAAGAATGCCACTGATTCATTTTACATAAAATTAATTACTTTTATTTAAAAATGATCGATATCTGCGAGCACCATTGATATTTAAGGTCTTGCCTGGACGGTGAAGGTGAAAGGTTTACTTTAACAGGGAAGAAGATTAATCAGAGCGTGAAGCAAATTATAAGTGTAAAGAGGGTCGTGTAACGATTTTTCCATGCTGCTCGCGCGTACATAAATTCCTCTTTGTGCTTGCTTTTTGCATTTTCGCTTTTTTGTTACATTGAATATTTTTTACACTTGCATGGTAAGCCATTCCATTTGATAGTCGCTAAGGCTCCGTTGGTAAAATGTATTGTACTTTTTGTTATAATTAATTATGTTTATTGTTATCGCAAATGTTTATGTAACTTTTAGAAATTGCCATATTAGCAGAAAAATATCACTTTCCGAAATCACATATTATAATTATGCGCTTTGAGAAGTCAGTGTTATTTCAATTAATATTGAGATTTTCGTATCGCAGTCTCAAAATGTTCGAACGACTGCAGTTTGAATTAGCAAATTATAACGTGTTGTAACATAACGTATGCTATTGCAATCATATAAAGAAATAGGAAAAATACGTCGATAGTATTTGCACTTGAACGATATAAAAGAAAAATATGATCGTTATCATAACTATATATATATATATATATATATATATATATATACACGTAAATATAACATTATTGGAATAAAGCAAGTTTTAGAAAGCTATTAAAAAATTTAAGTATGTAAAAAATTGACGAATGAGTAATATGTTGGATAATGGTTTAATCGTTGTGAAATAAAATGTCTGATAAACCGATTGCAATTACTTTGGATTATACATCCACGAGAAATCCTTAGTAATCGTCGCTGGCACTACCTTATAACTCAATAATGGTAGGGTCATAATACGCTTTATCCCTAACTAATTCAGCGTCGCTTCCTACGATCCAGCCTACGTACGTGGAATTCTAAAGTTTCGGTCGCTGTGACCTCGAGCAACGACCTCCGCCGAATCGAGGAGAGTACAAGTCCCCAGAGGCACAGAATGTACGTGTGCCTCGGCAGGTGGGCCCAAAATTCGGTCCTCTATATTCGCGTTCAAAAAAAGGACAACAGAACTTCCCCTACAGGCGTCTGGCCGCGTCGTGTGCAGCCATGGCATAACCCGGACGGTGCGGGCCTTCGTGATCGGTATCGAATTCGAGGACAACGAGCGTACTTTCGGGCACCATATTTTTCAGTTTTCGATTTCTTAATACGAGTGGACCCGTGAACGAGGAGGTTGTTTTGCGAAGCACCGATGATCCTTTCTCACCTTTCTCAGCCTGTATTTTTGCCGACTCAATTAAGAATTGTGAAGGGAATGTCATTCGCAACATCTAATCCAATAAGTTAGTATATTATTAGTAGATTTTTCTGTCAATCGAATTGTCAATCAATCGATTCTTCACTGCACATCATAAAAGTCCATAATTTTAATAATGATGCTTAATTATTCGGCACATTTTTTTTAAACATATATAGTATAATATAATTAAAACAAAAAAAAACATAGTTCGTTTACAACTTCAAATATCATTAAACTATTTAAATAAAAAATAATTGAAATTGATGATATTTAAAATTATAAGCTTGTTCGTATAATTTTAACAATTATAAAAGGTTAAAAATAATTTTTAGCAACGCCTGAAATTTTATACGGCTGCTTTTTTAATGCAAAAGTAAAAATTATTTTAAACAAAATATGTATTTAATTTTTCATACAATGAAAGAATCTCTCTAGATTATTTAATAATTGTTATTCATAACTCCTTGAATCCCTGACAATGTATTACAATTAAGAAATTCTGTTCTTAATAGTATTTCATATATCGGTTTAATACCAAATTCCATTTCATCCGTCACCTTTGAAAATCAATGCCCACACCATATTCGTGACTCACACCATCCTCCACTTACTCTTTCCATTATTAATAAAAGCCACGGTACGTGAACATTTCCAAATGCCGAAAGAAGAAGATGGAGGATTTGGTAGGCCATCGGTAAGGCTATATTTATCGAATGACATATTATTTTATGGTAGTGGATGATACTGTATTATTTTGTATTTCCGAGTTCCCAGGGTAGATTTGCAAAATACAAGGAGCACAAAGCGTGGAATGGTAACGCGATACCGCTGATGATGCGGGTGCGCACTCTCCCCTTCCTTTCACGAGCATCGTCGTTCGCTAAGGACGGGACAGCCCTTTGTCCTTCAACGAGAAGGCGAGGAATCAGCTTTGTTGTCTGTGCGCCACGACGACCGGAAGCCCACAAACAAAAAATCATTTTTGTTAAGCAATCTCATTGTCATTCATCCTTGGCCACTCAGTGTAAACAGGGCTTTTACAGGACAGCGAAAACACATTTGGATTGCGAGTGCGACAAAGTTTTAATTAAAAACTGTTACATCGTTAATTAATCGGGCAGAATACACTTTAATAATATCTAACGTACGTTATAATTTATGCAAAGAATAATTGATAGTCAACTGACTTTCATTAGATGTACATATATATATATATATATATATTAACTATTTTTTATATTATTAATTTTATATAATAAATTGTATAAAATAATTATGTAATAATTTAAAGATTAAAATTTACTAACAGATGATTGATTTTTTTTTTAAATAAATAAATAAATGCAAATTGTAATAATAACCAACTCGGAGATGTTGTAAATGAGCGAATAAATTAAATTTAATTTATATTTAAATATGTGTTAACGTCTTTGATATGAAATTGAACGATTCGCTTAAAGAGTTTGCGTTTTTCTAAAATGTAAATAAAACTTTGTGAAATCTTATTAGCCTTCGACTATTAAAAGTTGTTTGTCATTATTATTTAGTATAGTGGTAGATGACAATTATCAGGACTGTTCGAGCAATGTAATTACACAAGTAAATGTGAATACGCGTGTATTAATGTTTTGATCTTCGAATATTGCCAACAACAAAATCAATATGACGATACGATAAAAGCAGAAATAGTGGAAAAATTTTATACAGTGTCAGTCCACGTGCCATTTGGGAAGTAAAGCGAAAGCTTCACCCCGGCATAAAATTAGCAGGAGACAGTCGTTCGAGGGTAAACGCGACGGATCGTTTCGAATTGTCGACTGCCGTCCAATAGTGGCGACGTCATCAGACTTACCTCGTCTCTCTCTCTCTCTCTCTCTCTCTCTCTCTGTCATAAAATCGAACGGCCTTGGAGCGACTTCTCCCCCCGGACAAATAAACGCCGATAATACCGCGAGGGTCATCGCGTGCTGGGGCATTTTCCATAACGCGCGGTTATTCTCGTCTAGATCAACAGGTTGGCTCGGCCTGACGTAGAAAGTCGAATCGCGCAGGTGGGGCTTCGTGTCATCTCTGTCTTGCTCTCAGGGGCAAAATATGTCGCTGTTCAAGCTTTAGCATCAACTTTCGAATGTTTATGTGTCCACAAAGGTCCCCCCAATACAGCCTATCACTGTTATTATGCATAATGATTTCGTCTTTTGAAAGTCGTAAGTCGGCCTTTTAAGAGAAGACTCCGATTCGTTAATTTCGCTTTACCTCGTGAGAATTTTCTTTATCCTTTCTCTGCTTTATTGATGAGAGTACTTTTATTTGTAAGGGTTAATTATATTGTCGATAAGGGTCTTTGTTTAGTTAGCGATTTCACATTGTTTCGGTAGAATTATTATTATTACAACAGTTACAAGAGCTGTTATTTTATGTAAAACAAAAAAAAAAAGTGAAAACCGATGCTCCACATTATTTGCATTAATGACGATAAGATTTTTGGTTGAATTAGAATCTTGTAATATTAATTTTTACCGCTTATTATTTTTTGAGTCTCGTCAAAACAATATTTACAAGACACAATATTATCGTTGATTTATGAGCATTTGTCTAAATCATGTCTATCATGTTATAAAAAAACCATTATGAAACAGCTAATCGTAAAAATCGTAGATACACAGATTTTTTTAATAATTTCTTAATAAAAAAAAAAAAAAGTCTCATTTTTATCTATATATGTCGACGATTTTTCTTCTATAAATATTATTATTATTCATGAAACAGAGAAATAAAGAGATCTGTAGTTTTAACTCTAATTATCTTTAATTTGCTTACAATTAATTAATTAATGTTTAAGCACAAAATATTTTTTACCAAAAAAATTACCTTAATTTCTGCCTTATAAGGTTATAATCAGTCTGAATTCTCGATTCATTCAAAAATATATCTCATCCTTTTTCTACATACTCTTCGTGGTTATTTTATTAGCCGATTATATATTCAAAAGCACATCATCATATAGTCTTCAAAAAAAAAAAAAAAAAAAAAAAAAAAAAAAAAAAAAAAAAAAAAAAAAAAAAGAGCATATAATATACGTGAAAATTTGATTCCATAAATTATCTTGCATAATTGCAGTAAACAACAAAGCTCAAACGGGTAATAGCCAATACGGCTCGACACAATAACGCACACGAGCATGATAAGATCCACCAATAATCTACTGGCAAAGTAATTCGCAGCATTGTTACATTAGCGCATCAATTCCCGCTCTTATGAATAAATCAAGGTTGAAGTGAATTTATCGTAATAATGATGTGCGTAGGGTCGACCAGTGTAAAAAATTGCCGAACCCTACATTTAGTACGCCCACGTACCCGGCATCTCATGTAGGCAAAATGAAAGTACGAAGTCGAGAAGATAAAATGAAAAACAGGTGTCCAAGACGTCGACGCTCATATAAAAGCAATGTATTCCACGTGGGGGTAGGATGGTGTAGGATGGACGGGGGGGGGGGGATTCCCTTATCGCCGAAGGTCTATCGCGCATCAATCGAGGTGTGTTCGCTTGGTCTTTCGGACCCTCCGCCGCAGTTCCACGGAACTTGGCGGTGAATTTTCGCTAATGACGTCAGTGCGAGTGACGCAACGCCACGTGCGCTGGCGCGCGACGACGGGAGGGTGGAAAGCCGGCGTCCGTGTCCTAGGAATGACATTGACACTGGACGCCCCTAGGCTGTCGGTACGTATCGATCTACCGCCGCTTCCGTTCATTCTATCACTCTCGCCTACTCTCATGAGCTTTCTCGGTTACTAACTCCTCAGACCTCGGGTACCCTTCGCTTTGTGAGCTAGAAACAGAGGGTGACGAGGAGCGCCAGGGAGGGTCGGTGGATAAGGAAAACTGTGGGATGAAAAGAGAAAAGGGAGTGAGATACGGAGTAAAAATGAATAAAAGGACGGATGAAATTGTTGGAATTGCACGAGATGACTATACGAATTCATTATAAATTCAGGATGAATTGCCCATTCTAATCTTTCGATGGTGTAATGAAAGTTTGAGATTTATTAGGGTTTTTATCTTTTTCATTTAGATACCACCTGGTTTAATGTCTTAAGGTCATTAAATTGTTACTGCGTTAGCTTTTGCTGCGTACCTGACCAGATATATTAGATTATTCAAATCAGCTTCCGTCGTTCTTCATGCATTCTTCTGCTTTGTCATACTCGCAAGTACATATTTTTATTAATTCTATTGGTTTTCATTAAAAAATCCTATCAATTATACATTTGGGTTGCATGATCACGCATACTTTACTCTAAATAATTTATCGAAACTTTTCTAAATTTTTCTAAGATTCTTCCTCAACGAGATGTCCACTGTTTAATAAAAAAAAATTACCTATAAATTGTTGAAATAATGATTATCCTCGGCCTTGATAAATAAATAATTTATTAATATTGTTAAATAAATAGAATAAAATACAATTATATAAGGACAATAGTCATGGTCTTCTCCTCAAGATTAAACGATCTTACTGGTGAGTGAGGTGTTTTATAGTAGATATGTAATAATCTAGTTTGAGATAATTATTATGCAACTTGTTGATATCCTTCATACTAACATATATCAAAATTAATTTTAATGGTATATGATTAATGAATCAAGAGAAATATAGAAAATTACTATTCACTTATTTTTTCATATAATTGTTGTTTTCATAAAAATTATAACGAAAAAATTAATATGAACGACCGTTAGTGTCAGTGACAATATAATTAGCTTTCTTATAAATTGTTACTTTGTAATTATAAATAATAAATAATGTGGCATTATTAGAAGCTTTTATAAAGCTGGACAGATCTTATATTTCGAAAGGATAAAGTAAAATTTAAACTTCAAATCTTTTCTATTCCTAGTAGAAAACAACTTTTCAATAGTTATTATCAATAGTTATGATGCGGAAGAATATTCCGAGAAAAAGAAGAAGATATATGACAGAAAGAGATTTTTACTATAATTAATTTTTATGTACAAAGTCACATATATCATAATCTGTTGATTTATTTATGTAATATTGGTATTGGAAACAATTTCTTTGTTCAACAATTTTGTTCCTCTAAACAAAATTGCCTTTAAATCCGATAAAAATATTCATATCCTGATCGTCGACTTACAAATAATTAGATAGATAAATAAATAAATAAACAAATAAATAAATAAATAATAATATAATATTGATTGTTAAGTAGTGAATATCTATAAATAAGTCTATGAAGTTGCTTTTCTATAAATTTGATAATTATTTTACATATCCTCGTACATTTATAAACACAAAATAAATTTGTAATTGTTCAATCTACAATTTTCTAAGTACAGTTTTTTACGTTCTTCTTTAGAAAGTTGGAAATTGAAATCATTATAAAATTTTGTTTTTATTCGATATATATTGTTTTTATATACAATGAACATGAAATTAGCGTTTCATCAATGATTGACAAAAGCATTCTCTTAAGACAAATATTTAAACAGCCTACATGAAACAAAAATTAAACGATGCTTTACAATGTCTACGAATGTCAACTGCACATTATTTATTTTGTATGTTATCCGATAAAATTTTCCAAAATTCCATTTAAAATTCATTTCGAGTATGTTGACTAAGTAATTCCATTAAATGATTTTTCAAATTTATAAGATTGACTCACAATCATTGAATGATTATGATCAAATTTACGATTATTGATTCTTAAATGTCTGAAATTAATTTGAGACTTAGCGGCTGCTAAATACTTTCATTTACATGGCATTTTATTGAAATTGTCGTTAAGCAAAGTAGTCAAATTAATTATATATTGCATTATCTTGACATCTGTCATACTGGCACGTGTGGCGCGTAGCTCGTCGCAACTCGTCACATCTCCTCGCATCTCCTCGCATCTCCTCGCATCTCCTCGCATCTCCTCGCATCTCCTCACATCTCGTCACTCAAAAATACGATTATATCTGTATAAGCAGCCATTTTTTATAATTTTCAGTTGAAGCACGTTTCCTTATAATCAATGATCACATATTGCTCATACTAGTTTCGAATGCTAATCTAAAATATAGGAACAATGGACACGTAATTCAGACAAACTAAACTATGTAAAGTAAATGTAGCGATGACTATTTCGATCATAATATCCGACTTTAATATTAATTTTATTAAATAAGGCTATTGTATAATAACCAAGATAATAATAATAATAATAATAATAATAATAATCTATAATAACCAAGATTTATGTCTTTTACAATTAACATTTGTCGTTTTTCTAATTTTCGGATCAATGATTTACGGTTACTTGTACAATTGATATACGATTTATTTAAGAAAATCATATTTTGTTAAAACTTATATGCAGAGTATCAATGTTTGTAATTGCATCTGAAAGTGATCTGAACTTCTTTATTGTAAATATTTTAAGCAATCGTTTACATTTTTCCCATTATTTGTAAAAATCACTATAAAATAAGTAATTCATAAACGCATTTCATAAAATAACATTTATATTTATTAAATGCATTGTCATAAAAAAAGAAATTTGATATAAAAACAATATTCTTTCAGAAAAATGAATCGATTATTTAATAGTAGACATGTCATTTTAAATACATTGTAAAATTATTTGAACATTAACTTAAATTTCAATGATTACTTTGAATGAGATTCTTGAATCTTATCCAATATCAATTGCGTATGAAAAAAATTATTAATGATACAACGAATAATATTCATTAAAGGTAGGCAATCAATATCAATTACATTTCATTATAATTAAAAAAAGCTCGAGTTAATATAATGACCGACTCTAAAGATTTTATCAAATATCTTTCATATTAAAATTATTGAAAAATAAATAAATTACATTATTTATTACATCAAAATGTAGCTTTGCGAAAAATAAAATATGATCTAATATATCTATCTTAAGAAATTGTATTTTTTTTTTTTTTATTTTTTTTTTTTTATTACACAATTGTCCGTATAATTGCACTTATTATTATATAATTTTGTAATTTACGTATCTTTACGATATTTTATGTACATTATCAGTTAAATGAAAATTATCTACTATTGATACTTCTTAATTTGTTGATGTAGTGTTAAAAATATATTTATAAATTCATAAAGTAAATCAATTATAAATCTCGATAAAAATCGTCAAGATTATTTGTTGATTATTATACAATAGGTAGTTCTAAACGTCAATGAAAAATTGTATTTAAGAACTTGCCTTTTTATAGTTAAAGTTTATAGAGTTATTCGTCTGTCACATTGTAATTTACTGCTCACTTTTTAATCACAAACGTCTCTTGATTCTATAAATAGTTCGCCATTTTTAAGATATATGCCCTTCAATAAAATATCTAAAATACGTAATAAAAATTGATAATAGATTTTTAAAATATAATTTGTGAATTATTCCATGGATTCGAATTTTTATTGGCTTGTTATTTCACTACTGAATTTATTCTATAAAAAGGAATCTATTTTTTCTTTTTTTTTTTTTTTTTTTTTTTTTTTTTTTGTGTTTTTTTTTGTGTTTTTTTTTTGTTTTTTTTTTTTGTTTTGTTTTATAATATTCTTATATAATGTCTGAAAATCGACATTGCTACAATCTTACGTAATACAATTTTAAAAATGGCTTATAAATAGCGTAACGTTTATTTTCGTCAACCATTTCTCGCGACATTTATAGATACAAGCGATTGCGACCTCAAGACCTTCGAAAATTTTCCAGTTGTAAACGTACACATACTGATGACGCTCATTTTATAAAGCTCAAAATCGCGGACTCGTGTTTCCACAAATTTATCAGAATGTAAAATTTCGAGCATAAAAGCGAGCCTAATCGCGCGTAACTTCGCATAGCATAACAGCGCATTGGGCGATAAGGATATATAATACCTCGCGATATTTACATTTCTCGTGCTCATTGTACAGCGTGACACGATTAGCCTTCGTGTGGTCGACTTTATAATATGGCAAGCCAGAACGAAACGAAAAAGCAAAATGACGCGAGGTTACAATGCAGAGATACATTATTAATCATCGACGTACAAGCTTTAGTAAAATTTTATTCTTGCATGGTACACCTTCGTTTGAGAATCCGAGAATATCATGAGCTTCGTTACTTGGTTTCATTTCTGTAATAAAGGAGTAATAAATAGTATTAATGGTGCGACAAATGAATGAGGTTGATTTATCCAGATAAATATATATTATAGAACATATATATTACCGTGACGAGCAAAAACAACAATTGGGAGTTTAATAGATTTCAGTGATTATAATAATTAATATAAGCTTAATTTTCTAAGAAATAAAAATCTAACGATGATTATGAAATTATACTCTTGATTAATTGGAATAATAAAATTTATTTCCGTAAATAAACTTGATTGTTATAAATCTCCACTTTACACCAGATATATTAGCTTTATTTTATGTTTATTTTTATAATTGAAATTATCCGTGAAAAAGGAATCAGTGACAAATGTAAACGTTTAGTATGGTTGGTCATTAATATTGTACGACAATTATAATATCCTATAATGGTTGCTAGTATACGGATATATTAATATTAAAATAATATACAATATGTCGCGATTAAAAGCATATGATTTTATTATCTAGTGTAATGTCATTTGTAAATGTGAGTGCCAAGTCGTGTTTGTAATTTCTGGGAAAAGCTTTTTACTTATCATTTATATTCCTTGCTATAATAGATAGTTGATATTTATTATTTAATTATTTATTGTAATCTAGTACAAATTGTAATACAATTGTATGTCAATTAATAAATAGAAATTTTTTCAGAATTTTCTAATGTTGGAAAATCACATTACTAAACACATTTAATTGAAATGTTTTCAAATAGGAGGATTTCGTGATAGTAAAATTTATAAAAATGCAAAGTAAAATTAATTATGTCATAATTCATAAAATTAATAATTAATTCAAGCCTTGTTTTTTTATTAGTAGATAATTAAGAGATAATAATGAACAAATGCTCCTTGTTTGTTTACGTTTATTTTGATTGCTACCCTCGCTACTTAGTTAACATCTTTTTGATTAAATTTTTCTTACTTAACAAATGCAACCTAATATTAAAGATTATGGCATTTTGATGAAACCCTTCAATACTACATAATACATGTTCCGATAAACAACGATACAATTAATTTGCTTGAAAAATTGCTATTTAATCTATTGAATTTTATTTTCTCACATTCATTAAGTATGTTTGTTCTTAAACTAATAAAACAAGGCAGAAGAATGCATTATTTACGCTTACAAATGCTGTTTCTGCTTCAACAAAAATTTAATTTAATTCAAATGTTCAAGTATTATCAATTCTATGTTAGAATCAACTATTGTGTAAATCTACAAAATAAATAATCGAAACAATATACGATTGCTTTAGCTTATCAATAAAAAAAACTCTACGTTACTGTATCAATGTATTATTGTTCAATTTATGAGTTCAGTATTATATTGAACGAAGGCGACCAATGAATATTAATAAATTAAATTTAATGAAAAAAGAAATTTAAAGAAATCGACCAAGTTGAAGCAATCGACGAACGTGTGAATTAATCTCACTAATTCGCATTAACCGCTAAATAAAGAACAATACAACATTGCGAGTGACCCTGAATAGCTTGCATGACTCCAACTTTTTGCTGAGAGAAAGAACCTGACCGAAGAGAGAGAGAGAGAGAGAGACTGCGCGAGGGAGCAAGCGAGTGAAACCAAGAAAGAGCGTATGTGTGAAATGCAAGGCCGCCTTCACAATGAGACACTTGAACACATATTCATTTGCTCGCGTGCGCGCGCATTTATATTCGCGCGAGAAGAAGTTCATGCGCTCACGCATGAATTATAATCAAGTTCCTCCCTCGGCCTCTCATAGCGAATCATTATGCCCACTCAAGTATGTAATGTCTTCCTACGACTCTTAATGCGAAGAGAGCAGCCGATGATAGAGCCTTTGACCTTCACTGACCCGCTCCTCTGTCCTCCGTCTTCCTTCCTTTTTTTCCTCCTTTTCGTCTTTTTCGTTGGCCCCTTAAATACTGTCGCCTCTCTCGTTCACCCATAGAATTGCACGGCAAACGTAGAAAAGAAAGCGCGAGCTTTGGTCGTCGACTTTTGCCAGCATTCCGTCGATGACTTGCGTTTGTAAATCTGGACGGCGACTCGTCCATTTTGTCACAACATTTTTTGCATACTAAGCTAACACAGAAGTTAGCTCGAGCAGGATGGACATAATGACACGTGTCTTATTTAATATTATCCGAGTAAATAATTCGCTGAAGCAAAATTTAACTGAAATTTAACTATCTCGTTTATTAGCCAAATCAATTGCGAATAATTAATTTAAGCGTAACGTTTTAGCAGCTGACAGGAGTTTTATTATTAAATAAATATCTTACTAGAATATGTAATTTAATTTATAAGCGATATCATGGAATATCATCCGACATCATTTTCTATTAGGCTTTTCATAATTTGTCCATAATTTACAATAATTTCATCAATAACTTACGAAACACAAATTAATAATTAATCTTCTCATTTAAAATACGTTGAATTTTTTTTTTTATTATTTTTTCAACTTATTTTATAGATGAAAGTTTATTTACAAATAAGATTGCAATCTGGAGAAGGCTGAGCTTGTTCGATCTGAAAATGTAACTGCAATGTTTCCAAAACGCATTATCGGCCTAATCGTATAAATCCATTAAAACAGTGACATTATATCGCAATTCATGTAAATTGTATTACACATTACGATAATAGTTTTCAATTAGTTTTAAGTTAAATAACGTGTTAAGTTAGACATGAAATTAACTTTAATATTCCCTCTAATACATTTAGTATATATAAATATTCAGTATAACAGGATAAGTTTTATCGTTTTCTAATCAGTTACGGAATTTCTGATGAATATCTCTGTATTAATGTTCATTTTGTATGTAAAAAAATCTGTATATTTTGCGGAATGTCTATAAAAATTAACGATAATTTCTTAACCTTCAAACAACGAGAGAGAGAGAAAAAAAAACAAACAAAAAAAAAAACAATTTCTATTGCTTGATTCCGTCTGTACTATTTAGCACCAAAATCAAATATTATAAATTAATTTTTTAGCCAATTATGTTGGATTCTTATTTATATAAGGATCGAAAATGTCATTAGTTTTTATTTACAAAAAATTTTATTTTTATTTCCAAGGTATAGACAGATACTATATAAAGGAATAGTTTATAAATATTCATAAAGTAAAAGTGTAACAAGATAGTAAGCAATGCATTTATGCTGCCAAACTTATGCTTATATTGTTCATCTGCAAGTTGATTGTGCGAAAGAAATCACAATGTACTTGAATAATTGAATGAGCTTATTTGTAATTGAAATTTTATTACGTATAAATGAATTGAATGAGATTCCATTGATTTAGAATTTGTATAAACGTCATAGCATTAGTTCGTAAATTCATAACGGCATACTTTCAATTTTTTGGAAATAAGAATTAGAATTTTGATAAAATGACCGCTTAACTCCATCGCAAAAAGTAACAGCGACATCATTACAGACATTATATCATTTAATTACATATAATACCTTAACTTCATAAACTATTCCAGTCACTTTTCGATTTAAATAATTATGTGTAATGGATTTTGGCGGCAGCGGCGCACTGCATCGATTTTACTCAAAAATTCTCTCACATTAACGTGTCGTATAACATCGCACAGCATCTATTATTATTTCCAAGAAAATAACACAAATACAAAGCTATCTAAGCGAACTCTCTTACAAGCTCGTGAATTAAAAATATACGATTTAACGACTATTCGTCAAACGTGCCCTCCTCCCTCCCTCCCTCCCTCATCCCTCGTCATCCTTTCTCCTTCTTCTATAACTGCCATCCTGCAAGTGCTACACCCATAGCGTTTTCGATAAAAAGCATTTATTTATAAAGCTTCTATCCCAAGACGCGCGCGTCATCGCTAAAGTGCATCGAATCTCCGACGTAAAGAAGAAATCAACGCGAGGAAGGAGGACTTATCCGGACTGTCTTTCGACCGATCAAAACAAAGCAGACAGATAGACAGACAGACAGACAGACAGACAGACAGACAGATAGATATACATACACGAGGGCGCGTGGAGAGAGATTGAGAGTGAGAGTGAGAGTGAGAGTGAGAGTGAGAGTGAGAGTGAGAGTGAGAGTGAGAGTGAGAGAGAGAGAGAGAGAGAGAGAGAAAGAGATAACTATTGGACGTCCAGAAAATACGGCGCTTTATAAGCCTGCCACGCAGCCGGTGCTGATTCATGCTTTCGCGGAACATATCGCATAAATTAGCCGATAAGTTTCGGGCGCGCGCTACGTACGACCTCTGCGTTGCCCCGCTACGGACGTTTCCTTGGCCTTCCAGACCCTCTCCCATTTTACGGCTTCGTGAATAGACAGATTGAACGAAAATACGGAAGGCGGGCGATGGAGGGGCGGGGGAAACGAGGGAGGGATGAGCGAAACATAGTGATCGAGTGAGAGAGAAGAGAGAGAGAGAGAGAGAGAGAGAGAGAGAGTGAGCGAGAGATTGGGGGGAGGTGAAGCAAAAATAAAAGCCGGGAATCCCGAAGCTTCCGAATACGATGGTTGTGGATAGCGGTCGCTTTCGTTTTCGTTGTACGAGATGGATCAAACAACGTTAATTAGGATATAATTTAAGCGTACGTGTAATAAGGTGGATAAATTGTCGTAAAAATAGGGTGCGAACGTTTATACCCTATTGTATTAGGGCAAATAGAAATGAATGAACGACTTAGCATAAAATTTTATTGGATAAGCTGATATCTTAGTAGCTGTATGAAATTTTATTACCACATCCGATTGCTGTTTTTATATGAATTCATAAAGCTTCGAGCGACCAACACAATTAAAATGACCATTGAACGAGCATTCTTCGAGTTTAATTTGTTCGCTACTATTAACGCTGCACATTTGGCGTTACCTTGTTTATTAGTGTTGTATTACTAACTCGATTCGCCATCTATAATGTTATAATCTTAAGTGTCGCGGTAAGCGTGTGTGCTCATCAGTATAAAGTATTTACATTTTATAAAGTATTTAAAGCATTTGCAGCAAAGACTAAAGTTGTAAAATCTTGTAAGCTTGGATAATAGGAGGCGAGCTTAAGTGGAAACGAATAATACACAATCTTAAAACAATACTATTCCGTTCAGATTAAATACAAAAATTTTACAATAATAGGTACTTTTGAAATAAATATATACATATTTCGCTTGTAAATTCATGCAAAACTTGTGCTTATTGACAATGCGTGGTGAAGACTTTTATTAAATAAATTGTAATTGTTATTTTCTCTACCTGAGCTAAATTAGCGATGATAATGAACGGATGCGTTCGGGTAATGCAAATAAGCAACAATTTATTTGTTAAGCGATTGTTGTTAAACGGAAAATAGTTGCCTATTACATTTAAAAATCATGATGGACGGAGTTGAATTTTCAAAATATAAACAGTAAACGGCACAAAATAATATGTCACGTACAATGTGTTACGTGAAATGTTTGTAATATATATAAAGACAAGGATTAAGTGACAAAATAGAGTGACAACAGACAACTGGATACACTAGGTAGTAATTTTAGTTTTTCTAATTTGCACAATTTATCATCTATATCTATCTATTGGATATCGTAGATATCGCGTCTGTAGATATCTACAGATCAACTCCTTCATTTAATTTGATTTTATCTATTTATTTCTCTTCCCTCTCTGACTCTCCTCTTCTCTTCTGTGAACATAATTGTACTATTTTCGTGTCTCTTGATTGATTAAGATTAAATTGAAAATTTTTAACGCCTCGCTATTCGATAAGCAACAGAATACCGTTTCTTTGTTTGTCATGAATTTCTTGAATTATATTAAAAGATTTTAGTCACAAACTGTTATGTTATGCAATAAAATGACTAAATTAAAGGCAGCATGCGTTACTAACAATATATTTATTGATTCCTTTTATAATCAATTAAAGTGTCACTTTTTTTAAAATTTATTTTTATCTATTTAGTTAATGCAAGTACGACCTTTGAAGAATCAATTAGATTTTCTTAACTAGAATACATTACCGAATTAAATTGGCAAATTAACTTTAACCACCGAATAGCCAATAATTCTCTTCGTATTGAAAGTATTATTGTAAGAGTGTGAATCAGCGTAACAAGTAAGCCCAATAATTACGATTATGGATATTGTAATCCATATTATTATTATTGTCGAGAAAATCATGCGATTACCAATATAGTTAACCTAACTTATTATATATTGCATAATTTTACGCCAATGATGTCAAATTATAAAAATTGTACTCGACATTGTTCTCCACTGACTTTTACCTTCGTGCACATGCGATATAAATTTAAGAGATTAGTTAAACATTTAATGCTAATTTTGTTCCTTTGCTACCTCTTTTGCTTTTGCATATCGATCGGAGTATAATTTTCGGCTTTTAATCACATTACATGGAGAATATAAATCTAAACTTTAAATCATGAATTACATCATCATTGTTATCATCATTATCATTATTATTTTACGTTCTATTAAGATGTTGAAAAATTCCTACAACAAAATAGTTGGTGTGAAACAAAAAATGGTGTAATTACAATATTAACAGGAATGAAATGAAAATAGCTTACATATAGTAGAAATATATTATCCGAAATCAACTTAGCAACGCATAAAGGAAGTTCGTATTATAACTGTTTAGGAAGATATTATCTTGCATCGCTAGTTCGTAGGGCACAGAGGATACAATTAGTAAGTCAAATTAATCAATGAATTTTTAATTCGAACCTTTAGGGACTACAATGATTTCCCACTTAACAATCGGCAACAATTTTTCCTCTAACGTGATATCTCTCCCCTTGTGCAACAATGGCCGCAAAATACGTATTTAGAAATCTAAGAAGGTAAACAGACAATTTCTAAAATATCATACACAATGATTATACTTTCTTTTAATCACTGAGCCTCATAAGCAGCACGAGAGGTCTAAATCGGTGTATGCGTATCGTAATGACAGAGGTGCAACAGTTAGGCAGAGAACCGGCAGAGTTGAAATTCTGGAGTAAGGAGGGCAAAAGTGTGGTACGCGTGCGCGCGCGCGCGCGCGCTACGAGCGACAATCATAGGGAACAAGAGAAGCGACTGCGTTGTGAGTCATCGCGAATAATTCGAATAAATGCGCCGTCGGGTAGCGAGGCAAGGCCAAGGCCACGCGCTAGCCGGTTATCATCGAATAAATTAACGCGATACCCTTCCCCATCCGTCCCAATCCCTCTTTCATTCTTCGTTTTCTTTCTCGTTCAGGGCAATGCAATGGGACCATGTAATAATGACCCCCAGACAATTGGGTTATGGTTATTGGCTCCGATCGCGTTGTCACGATCCGTAATATACAATGTTTTCGGATGATTGCTGGGTGATGGCCGAACAATGTGCGAATTGTCGCGCACTTTCGCAAGTATCGTACGAATAATGTCACCGAGGGGGTGAGTACGCGTCGTGAGAACAATAGACCAAATTCATATAGTGAGATGTATTTCTAGAAGACTTTCTCTCTTTAGTCATCCATTGACTTGCGAAAAGATCGTCGACTTTTACTATCTAACCACCGTCGCAACAATCCCTTTCCATTACGAGCTTAGTAATTGATTGTTGTTTTTTATTCGATTCCTAGGCATTACGAGGCTATTACGTATTCAAAGAACTTGACGATATCTCCGTAAGAATTGGAAATCTGCGGAACAATAAAAATTCTTCCTTTGCCTTTTTCAAATTCTACCAAACAACGTTTATTCGTATGTCGCTACACGTCTGACTACAACTAATGGCCATTAATTTAGGCGACATTGATGTTGAGTTTATTTTAATTTAATTCAAATATATTTAAAGCAAATTCAACATTACTAGGCTCATTAACAGCGTTCCAAAATAATATTCTATTCGAAGGAAATTAAGAGAGAGAGAGAGAGAGAGAGACAAGAAAATAAAAATTCATGCACCTATATGGCTAAGGTGCTAAATTCATTAGAAGCCGATAAAAGTAAATTACATTGATTATAAATATTATTAGATTGGATTACAACTGCGAAAACGTAGAAGACATTCTTCACGACAACTATTTATATGATCTTGCTGAATTTTATTATTAAGTTTCGTTGACTGCCATGGGATATTATAGGGAAAATATGATAATAATTTTCACGAACGAAGGGAGAAGGGAGAGGATGGTTTCACAATTCGACAAGGAGCGCCTCTGCTCTAAACGAAATGAAATATTCGTACGCAACGACTTATTAAAAGAGCGATTTCAATATATTTTCATATCTCGCATAATCAACGATTAATTATGCCAATGCCTTGCGATAATTAATATTTCCAAAGCCAAGCCAAGTTAATGAATAAATGTCAAGAATTGACGTATAAAATTGTTTTACAAACAGTTTAACACTGGCCATATGAAATTTTTAGCTAAAATAGCATTTAAAAGACTTTTTATCGAGAGCTGCGACCAGCTTTTTAAAATCAGCAATAATAATAAAGCGTATGCAAGGAGAAGCAATCCGTACCTTTACAGTAAACGTATTAAAGTTTTTTTTTTTTTTTTTTTTTTTTTTTTTTTTTTTTATATCTTCATCGACAACCTTTATTCAGCATCTTTATTCAGAATAAAGTAAAATTAGTATTATTGTTTTGACAACGATAAAACCTTGATACAAGTATACTTTATCATTATTTGCGTAAATGTCACGGTTGATTAAAAAAAAAAAAAACAAAAACAAAACAAAGATAAAACAAAAAAAAAACAAAAAAAAAAAGATGAAAAAATTATCATTCGCTTTGATTTAGGATAATTATGTAATTGATTTTTTATAAAAAAAGTTACTAAAAGCACATAAATCAGTAATAATGTTGAGCGCAAATTGAATGTGTGCGTGAGTAAATAAAGCAATTGCTTCGATTGTGATTCAATTGTGCGCGCGCGTATCCTCGATCAATTATCATGGCAACTGACATTAATTACCGAGAATCCCATTCTGTAAATCGAATTCTTAAATTCTTTGAATTCGGGATTGTACGCCTGAAAGAAAGGCTTTTCGACTTTCTGGCGTTCGCAGTTCGTTTGGCAAATAAAAAATTCTGAGCGGTAAAAGATCGCATCCCATTGGCTTTGCTTGATAACGATATCGATAGAAGCGCTAAAGATCGATCCCCTCCACGAGGCCGAAGCGCACTCGGCCCGAGTCTCGAGCGCATTCCAATTGCTCGAGCGCAGCTACCGTGGATTACGAGGACCGGGGGACCAATGACCAAAGCACATTGGGGAACGCCAAGTGCAACTTGCCATGGGGCTGCACAAAAGTCGCGGGGCTGGCGGAGGCGCGCGGAAATGTTAAAAGTCCTGACTTGTGAAACGGAACCGGTGTAAGGAATATTTATGACAAGTGTGTCATGCGCGCGTAGGAGATACGGGGGGGGGGGGGGGGGGGGAGGCGCACAAAGGGCCCGTTAGTGAATCCCGATCGAGCCGCATGGCGTTACGAATCCGAGCGTCGATGCGATAAATAAAAATCCCCCGTGTAACTGATAATTCCGCCAAGGCCGAGAGACAGCGACGAGTAATACTATACGCGCGCACATAGTTTCTGATTAATTTGCGTGCCTTGATTATCGCTCGAGGACCGTTAAAATTAATGCGCACTGATTGCAAGTAATGCCCTAATTATCTAGCCGTAACGATTAGCTCAACTACAACATTGAGAGGCTGAAAAATTGGAACTTTGCTTCGGGTGAGCTGATTATAGATTAATTATCTCGGCAAATTAAATCG